>NW_015649561.1:940865-958123 GCF_001515625.1 Sinocyclocheilus rhinocerous | reverse complement strand
GATATGGCTGGATTAAACTTCAAAAGGCAATGATGTCATTGAATAAATATGAGCGATGCACATTTCAAGTCAAAACGCGGCTCGGATGTCTTTATTTGAATGTATCTGAAGGGAACCGACTGTCCTCAGAAACGTGTCGTTGGCATTTTAATTTCATTTTACCTATAATTCCTGATAAAGCAGCGTTTATGAGCGCTAGCTGCTTTGTGTACAGCCGTTACCGGAGAAACCGCAATATTTCAGCGCTCCTAAAGCGCCACCTCATGGCAGAGAATTAATTTGTATTTCCAGTAAGCATTCCTTGCTGTTTATGGTCAGATCAATGCAAATATCAACTCATGTTTTGACGCAGCAAACACATAAAAAGAAGTTAATGTGCCTTCTAAAAATCTAAACAATTAATACAGTAATATTCATACGTTTTAAATTGACAATAATTTATATGCTTGACTTTTCATAAAAATGGTCTAAAGGCTGAAATGCTGTTGTATGAGATTTTTGTTTTTGTGAAAACCTGTATCTGAACTGTAAATCATGTAATTTTATAGCTCAATACTGTATGTTACCATAGACATTGTCCAACCCCACTCATACTGTGTTCATTTTACTTGTGCAGCTCTTAAAATGGATCACAAATTGCCTTAAATTTATTTAAAAAAATTCTGCAGATACACTGTAAATAGTGAAATTAAATGCCTTCCTTCATATTTGTTGATATTTGCGTATTGAAAATATTTTTGATTGACATTTAAACTCCTATCTGATTTTCTATATTTAAAAAAATATATATATTTTTTTTATTTGGGCTAGTTAAATTAATTTTCGGGCTACCAAAATCTGAAGAGTACCTGCCCGAAGGGCTACCAGGGATTTTGAAATTTTGCGAGCCCTGGTATGTTAACACTGCTCTGCTGCTAAATGTCGTGAAGGCCCCTCCAACTCAAAAAGTATCTTTTAACAGATGAGGACTGAACATATAAAACCTGAGACATACAGTGACCTGACTGACATAATGAAAAGAATGAACAGAGAGAGCAGGGATGTGTGTGTGTGTGTGTGTGTGTGTTGTGGGTGTGTACTGACCTCTTCGTTGAGGTTGCTGACCAGGAGCACTCCGCCAGGTCCCGTATGTCCAGACAACGCCACCCTCCCTGCTGCTGCCGCCGCTGCTGCTGCTGCACTCAGAGGGCTGATGGCCCCTACAGAGAGAGGAGAAGAGAGGAAGGACCGTGTCAGCTCACACAACCCAGAAGAGCCTACTGCTCAGCATCTCAGTCGGATCTGCCCTGTGGCCATGCATTCTACCTGTCTGCACCCACCACACCAAGCACATCCAGTTACGCAGCCAACACCACACACCTCGGGCAAACCCACATCCCAGAGTCAATATCTGCCGCTAGGCAGATCGCTATCTGAACCGATTTCACACAGACTGGCACTCTAGAGCAATATCCGAACAAAATTGCTTTTTGGGCCCTCTCTGCTCTCTGTAGTTAGCCACTCAATAGGCCGCTCTGCTTTAGCTAAAGGGAACTCGTGTTTGGCAGTTTGGATTGCCAGTCTGTCTGAAATACGGGTCCCTAATTAGTGTGCGTGTCAATCTATTACGTCAGGCCCATAATGCAGAATGGAAGGGCTTATTGTTGCAGCTTCAGATTTATGCTTTGACAAATAACGACACTGTTTATGAATCCTGCATGTCAAGTCAGGACAAATGGTTGGGGTGGTTTCAACATGAAAGCCCTGCCAATTCTGACAGCACTGGAAAAGTCCCTGTCCTTCAGAAGGAAGAGCGCATTCAAGTAGGGTTAGAAAATCAAAAGGAAAAAGGAAAGTAAATGGAAGAATAGGTACCTAGAGAAGATGGAAACCCTCCACCACTAGAGTAGGAAGTTACCATTCCAGAGGGAGTACCTAAGGAGAACGTGTACAGTCAAAGTCTTACGGGATCAAACACAGACTGGGGGCCGTGGAAGCGGCAAAAATGTAAAGCAACGTGTTTGAATGGCACATCAATTAGACGGGATTGCATTTCAGGCACCATTGACCCATTTTCCACTAAGAACTAGAAAACTCTCATGAATCACAATAGAGGGGAAGCATTCACACCTCTACCCTGCTCTGAAACTGAAGCTATGCAGACAGGAGATGATGATGCATGTCAGAGAATGACAGGAAAGATGGGTCTTAAAGGTGTGATTGAGCAACGATTGTGTTTGAAGCACACGCGAGAGCGTTTTTTAACTTACCGAGCAGGGAGGTGGAATCTTTGCTGAGAGTGGCAGCCACAGACGGGTCCACGGGCGGTTGACCGTCTCCTGCGGGCAGCTCTGGCCGGGTGTAATCCCGGCTTTTGTCATTGTTGTATTTTACATTCAGGTTGACCAGCTTGGAAAAGTCGATGCGCAAAGTGCAGCAGGAGTTGTATATGTTCTGGCCATCCAAGGACTTTAATGAAAGGAAGCAAAAAAGAGAGACGGAGGATGAGAGCAAGACATTTGTTATTCTATGACATGGGTGAATAAGGATAAGAATAATTACAGCCAGCACGTAATGTAGGGCCCAGGCTCAAAGTAATAAAAACGCTCCTCTACAAGTAATGACAACTGCAGTCATTTCATCACATAAATGAAAGAAAGGTACTAAACCAACATATGACTGGATCATAATTTGCCTGTGGCCATAACCATCACATTAAAAATCTCATAACAGTGCTTTGGCACATCATTACACATTTATAGATTTTGCAGTGGTTTCAATCCTCCTCTTCGTTCACTCACCAGTTTGGCCTGCTGGGCATTTACTGGGTCACTGAACTGCAGAAGAGCCTGGAACTGATTATTTTTGGTAAATGTGATTATCTTCATGACGGTCCCAAACTTGGAGAAGATCTAAGAGAGATCAGTGCAAAGTCCTGTTAATTCAGAGTCATGAGAGTAGAGACCTGCACTCCCGCAGGAGTACCGCGGGACCACCGCGGGACCCAATGCAACAGGGTGTTAACCTAAGATTAATGAATGTTCAGAATCGCATTCTGCCATGCCAAACCATGCACGCAGCAGCCCATGCTTGTTTTTCTGTTAAAAATAACAGTGGTTTGAGAATGTTTATGCTGGGATGTGTGGAGCTTAGGAGATGTTACAGAACCATTTCATGTAAATGTCTTCGATGTACTGAAAAAACTATATAGATTACTTTCATGCGGGCTTTTGCAGGCGGAAGCGTGACAAAACATGAATGTTGCGGGCGGGAGCGGGACCAGATAAGATATATTTCTGCGGGAGCGGGCAGGCGTGGGACAGAATCTTGCGGGAGCGGGACTGAAAAATCCGTCCCGCGCAGGTCTCTACATGAGAGTGTAAAAATACATTCGGCTGTTTTTTTTTAAACTGCAGTTTATTCCAGATGGATGCCTGCTGTGGCCAGTGACCTGTTGGAGGACGTCCAGGGTGACTGGGTAGAACATGTTGTCGATGATTATTCGCAGTACTGGGCTGGGGGCAGGCGTTAACACACTCTCGCCGGCCGCCGAGCTTGGAGAGCCACCCTCCTGGACCGCGGACACCGCCTGTAGCACAGCCTGAGCTCGCTTTGGAAGGAAAGCAAGGGAACCGATTAGGACTAGAACTACGCTAATTACACACTTCTGTTGCTGATAGCATTTTAGTTCTGAAAAATTAAAACAAGGAGGAGTGCATTTTCTAACCTGGTTGAGCGCACTGTCAGTCTTGAGCTCTTTGTGGTTGGAGTACTGAATGAACACTGGGACATTACGCACTTGAGGTGTAACAGCTGTGTAATAGTTCACCATGGTAACAGCTGCTTCCTCTGTTCCTAGCTCCAAAAATGCCTAATTGAGGGAAAATGTTCAAAATGAAGAAAGAAGCTCTTTTTCCAAATGAATGAGCAAAAACTTTGTTCACCCAATTTGAAAAACAGCTTTAAAAGGTCATGAAACCCCGTTTCAGCATTGGTTAGTTCTCACTACAGTTTTAAAAAATGCTAAAAAAGTGGGCGTGGTGCGCAGCGGAGCGGAGGGGGAAGAGGGGAGAAAGACAACACACACAGCTTCGGGTTCAGACAGTTTCATTTCACTCTCATCGAGTTAAAAACACAAATAAATGCACAGCCATTTGCACTCTGCATCGAAAACATATATATGAATGCGCTGTTGCACCTCTGAACTTTTTAGGCTTATTCTGCTGCGTTTATATAAGCATTTTGACGGCTTGTGTCACAGAGCTGTAAAACGGTTATACTCACTAAGTGAAACGCGTTTGTGCCGAACTCTTATTACAAAGCAAAAACAAACATTCTCCTTCCTTTGATCCATGAACATTTCTCTCAGTTAATGAACGCAGTCTCACAGTCTGAAGCATCCGTCATAGCAAATCAACACTTGCTGTTGTGAATAATTAAGCGAAGCGTCTTCTCATAGGATAAGAACATGCAGTCTCATGAATATTTTAATAGACACCGATGTGTCATCGATGTACTATAGTCCTTTGCCACGTCACAAATTGTAACGTCAACACGATGTAGATTTTAAATTTCCCCTCTCACAAGAGTCACCTAAGAAGGGAATTCCCCCCATTTTCAAAAATGAAATTCAGGCCCTGAATAAATGTCTATAAATCCTGATTGGAGCATCACTATAAATAGTTATAAATGATAAAAAGACGGCTTTAAAAAGATCGGTATCAGTGATCGGTATCGGCAGATACTGCTTTCTGTGATCGGCCTCAAAAATCCTGATCAAAGCACCCCTACCTTTTATGCATCCACAGTGGGGGGAAAACATCTGTACACTTTACACTGGAGAAAAACATGGATTATCATATGTTTACTTAAAATTTATTTAGAGAGAAGTATTATTTTTTCCTGTTTATGCCCAAAATAGGACTGAGTGCACATAACTGAGCCCTAAACACATATAATGTCTGTTTCATTCATACTGGACACCAGAGGGTGCCCTCTCACAGAAACTCTAAATATGCATCACAGATGTGATGGAGCTCATAATGCTCCAGGAAATCCCTAATATTGACAAAGGTATCTAGCTATCACTGTGATTGAATAAAAAGGAAATAGAAATGCTTGAACTGATCTTGGGTATTTTCATAATAAAAAAAAAAGTAAATTTATAATCCAGTGCTAATCGACAAGCCTTTATTACAGTATAGAACATATTCTCTACCTTTGCGATTCAATATTCGCATTAAATTTACAAAACAAATAAATCAATGGAATTAGGAGTGACCCCGAATAGTCGAAGATTCGATAGGATGAGCCTGATTCGACTACCACAAAACAAGGATCATGCCATTTAGGCTATACGGGGGTGCTCAATGTCGGATTTCAACTACAGGTTTTCTCCCAATAAGTTAATATACAGCTTATTATGATAATGCTGTAAATAAGAATGTGAAAAAGAAGGTTTTAATAAATATTTTTAACATGCGTAAATAAATCCAACCACTGCTGTGACAGATTTAAGTTTCGCTTTCCGTGATCCATGACCGACAGAGGAGCGCCAGGGATTTAAATCTTTAACAACACTCAAATTCACACAGGCAGAGTGAAAGACTGGATTTTTCGATCAGGTAGGGCACAAAATTTCAAAACATTTCAGCTGGTTCTAATTTGATTTTTGGACGCTGTGAACATAGGCGCCGAAAAATTTGAGATATTATCTATTCACTATCATACTGGCGAAACTCATCTGGCAAACTATCCAAAGCATATCTTTGTTTGCGCTCTGGAGAAAATTAAAAGTTTTATTTTTGTCCAGTGCAAGCTTGCAAATCCTCTCATTATAAACAAAACTTTATGAGATTGCGCTAAGACGACGAGGGACAGCTTTTTAGTGATTTTAAATGGAGTGCTCTTTGTGTGCTTTCTAGGCTATATATAATCCAATTAAGAATTTTTATAAAACTTTTACTTTTCGGCCACATACACGCTGCAAAGTTTCAGGAATGGCATGCGCATATTTATGCGGGATTCAAACTCGAAAGAGCAATGGACGGGACAAAAATATACGTGAAAATTTATGTGCATTAAAGTTAGAGCACACTTTCTAAAGCATCCTCGGTATTTAATTCTGGAACCGGGCCTGGATAAAACTAGCTGAGTTTGAGCAGTTTTCACAGCAGCTCATATTTATGCGATCGCATAAAGTTTTATGTGGTAGTAGGCTATGCTTCAAAGCCGGAAAAATTAGCAGGATTTGTTCATTTCCCCCGTGAAAATCTTTATACAGTTATAGTAAACATGCACATGGGCTTCATCGAATACTTCTTGCATCTGTTGATTTCATCTTATGTGTGGATTATTTGGTTTTATTTTGTGCAAATCTTCAGTTTCATCAGCTCTTATAAGTAATAAACAACAAGATATGTGGCCAGCCAAAGTTAACTATCTATTAATCAAAACATAAACATTATTTACCCCGTTTACGTCTGCGAGGCATCCGTTACACATTTTTATGACTGTCGAATGTAATGTATTTTGCGCCCCCCCCCCAAACATATGATTTCACTATCAGTCGACTATCGGCAAGATTCAAAAATTCTGATTCGACTATGCAAATCCCTAGTCAGGGACACCTGAAAAATGTGTCTTATATAAAATGGATTTAGATTAGATAAAAAGTGCATTAAAGGGTTAGTTCACCCAAAAATGAATAACTCTGGGAGAAGTATTGTTGTATAAATTATGTTATTATTGTTTTATTCTCGTAGTTTCGTAAAATTTTAGTTGAACCACTGATGTCACATGGACTATTTTACCGATGTCCTTGCTACGTTTCTGGACCTGGGAATATTGCAGTTGCATTGCTGTCTATGGGAGGGTCAGCGAGCTCTCAGATTTTATCAAAAATATCTTCATTTGTGTTCGGAAGATGAACAAAGGTCTTACGGATTTGGAATGAAATGAAGGTGAGTAATTAATGACAGAATTTTCATTTTGGGGTGAACTAACCCTTTAATAGACAGACAGTTCCTGCCCTTGATTATGATTGGATGAGCCACATTTGAAACTGTAACAAAATGCTCTTTAAACACACACCTGTGACCTTATTACAGGAGTATTACTGTGCCACTACATCTGAGTGTTGCTGTGTTGATAAATGTTATCTGAAGAACTACATTTGTTGGCAAAAGAATTATAATTTGTTATCAATAAATCTTTATATTTTTGTTGCTGTGTGCATATTTTATGAAACCTTGCCAGGTACATGCGACCATTTTATAAAAGCAATAAGCCCTATAAAGCCAAGGATTTTAGTGATTTAAGAGCAGCTTAGGGGGTTTAGCTGTTCTAAAATAGTTGTAAGGCACAGCTTCTAGGGCTTATTGCTTTAAAATGGTACTACATTCTAGACACGCAATAGGGGCATGTAGAATTTTGTGATTGACAAAGTTCTCAAACCTCTGGCCATTCTGTGGAGTTTTCATTTTTTGTATTCATGTAGGCACAGTTTTCGGTTATCAATTTCACACAAAAAAAATCTATACTGATTGCACCCAATTTAGAGTTTTATTCCCCCTCTTACCAGTGACTGAAGAGTTTGGACTGTTGTACAGACTGCCAGACAGCAATTCATCTGAGCTTCTCTAGAAAGACACAGATGTACACTGCAGATTCAGTAAATCATTCAAATGATTAAAATGTTGATGAGTCATATAACTTTACATCATTCCATTATGGACATTCCCCCCAAATAATATGGACCTGTGTGGATGGTTCCACTCTCAGATTTTTGCATACATTTTGATAAAATATCTTAAAATTACGTTAAAACAAGAAAAAAAACACTTACCTTCACACCAACTGCAACATCGCTTGCAATGCTGTAGAGAGAAAATATAAAAATGCCTATAAATTCTGGGCTGTTTGTTCTGTTACACTGTCGAAACACATTGATGTCACGACTGAACACAATGTCATCAATAACGTACACTAATTTCTCATTTAACGTTACAAATATTACAGTATAATAACAAAATGTAATATTTTAAGGAACACTTAAGTGTGGTCAGTATTGTCAGCAGTTTGTTATACGAGGCTTAATAATGCTTGTATAAACCTGAGTTGAAAAGCAAATTATGCATAATAAAGTCGTATTCAGTAACGACAAATTAATATTCAGCTCGTGGAGGGGAGTGACCGTTACATTTCAAACAAAGGAAATCGGACGCGCCCGCCGCGAAGCAACAGTACCGTTAGCAGCGGTGCTACACTACATTACACGTCCCTGTTGATAATATAATACGAAACAATTCACAGACTGAAATTAAATTATTCAGAACGCTGCTATTTGATATTCTGTATACACATCGCATCTATTTAGCGGTAAAATATGATCTGCGGAGCTCGCATGCGTTTGTTATCATTAGCCAACATTGGTTTATGCATCAACAGTCTGCGCGAGCGGCCTTGTCAGAACGCTTAAGATTGCGACTAAACTCGTTTCAGAATGAACTCAAGCTACTAAAAACTGCATATTTTTTTCTCTTTTATTCTATAAACAACGCAGTCTTACCTGTCCATTGCAGGGAAAACGTTCTTCACGGTGTGATACCGATCGCAGGAGCAGAGGAGCCTTGGCTTCAACACACGCGCGTAACTATGCGAAATGGAGGAGAGTCTGTTATTCACGGAGTCACCCGAACACTGCCGAGACACAGCCGAACCGACGAGCAGATAGCCTACTCAGAGCGATCTGGGTGACTGATATTAAAAGTTCATCATCAAAAACAACAATAAGAAAAAAAAATCATCGTTTTCTGCAGCATAGACAGCTACATTATAATTGTTATCAAAGACTTCCACCCTTATGGAAATCCTGGAAACAATACACAATTATTACTGATTTCCGTGCTTGGAAATATCATGGAAACAGGGACATAGCATCTGGGTATGCACGTGCATATGGGCCCGGGCTGAGTGTGAGGGTTTGAGGTTGGTAGCTACCAAGTTGAAAAGACTGTGTCACATCTGTATCATATCTAGCTTCAGCAACACCTGCACATTTTAATTATTTTCTTTCATTTTAATAATTTTTTATTGAAAGAGAAAGTCTAGCGAAAGTTGCCATTCTTTCCCATGACAATACACAAAGTCTTAAATTAAACACCAAAGACATGGTGGATGAACTTGCCAAAAAAAATGTGGAAAATAATGTTTTTTTTTTACTTTAAACCGCATAAACACATTTCATTACACCAAATACACAAAATAATGTTCTTTTTAGCAGCATCATATGACCCCTTTAAAAGTTCATCATCAAAAACAACAATAAGAAAAAAAAATCATCGTTTTCTGCAGCATAGACAGCTACATTATAATTGTTATCAAAGACTTCCACCCTTATGGAAATCCTGGAAACAATACACAATTATTACTGATTTCCGTGCTTGGAAATATCATGGAAACAGGGACATAGCATCTGGGTATGCACGTGCATATGGGCCCGGGCTGAGTGTGAGGGTTTGAGGTTGGTAGCTACCAAGTTGAAAAGACTGTGTCACATCTGTATCATATCTAGCTTCAGCAACACCTGCACATTTTAATTATTTTCTTTCATTTTGATAATTTTTTATTGAAAGAGAAAGTCTAGCGAAAGTTGCCATTCTTTCCCATGACAATACACAAAGTCTTAAATTAAACACCAAAGACATGGTGGATGAACTTGCCAAAAAAAAAGGCCCAGAGAATTAAATTAATTACAACTAGTGAGTTTATTTTTTATTTTTTTTACTTTTACTTTCTTTCTTTCTGTCTTTTTGCATTTTGGGCTGCTGTGTCAAGAGTGTGTTTGCATTATATGGCAGTGTTTAGTGCCATAATATTTTCAAAATAAAGTCAAAATTGTGAGATTAAAGTTGCATTATATTGCGTGAATAAAGTTAATCATTGAGAAAAGTCCACCTACTCCAACCGTCTGTTGGCGGTTAACTGACTGATTTATGAAAATAATAAAATAATGTTGGCAAAGTTTTATTGTTGTCTTTCTGAGGTAGCCTAAATGTTATGGTATGATTGTTATGAGTATTTACAAGCTGTTTTATTGACGATTGTCAAAACTGATTGATCAATTACATAAGACATTTGTTTTTGTTAAGACAAATTGTTCAGATTTTTTCAACATGTCTTCTGATATTCATTCATGTTTATTTTGTGCTCTAAAGTAAAAAGCAGGGAAAAGATGATTGATTCACATGCTACTTGAACTGAGGTGAATACAGTGATCTCACGCCACATTAAAGAGTGGAAAAACACATTTATTGTTTGTATTTCATGATAAAATTGATAGAATTTAAAGGATACAATTTGTGCTATATTAAAAGTATCAAAACCCTTATTGTGATTTGTGGGTGGCTGGCACGCAACAAATAATGAATAGACTTGAAAACGTTAAATATTTCCAAGCATTTATACCATCAATAAAACATCTTGTGAATAGTAATGTAATGTGATTTACCTCAGAAAAGTCCACATAAGGAGCGCTGGAGCCCACATTAACCTGTACAAATGTTGTTGCATATGGGACTGGGGCTGACTTGATACACCACTGATTTCCACACTGAAAAAAATTATACTACATTTTTTTTAAGGCAAGTGGTTGCAAACAATTTATTTTAGCTACATTTAAAAAAATGTTGAAAGTCAGTCAACTAAATTTGTTTATTTAAATGTAGCTAAAATAAAATGATTGCAACCACTTACCGTAAATTCAATGAATAATTTTTTTTCAGTGTATATCATTAAACACAGGCCTATCACTGGTCCACAGCAGTCCAGTCCGTGCAAGATTTATTTGCTTTTGTATTCTGTCTACTATATTTTCAGGTTTATGTAAACATGCACTGAAGTCTTTGGATGCTGCATCACATCTTGCCGGATTTGCGTCATGATTTTGAAGTGTTTAAAATCAAGACGCCAACACAAGAATCATTCAGTTTCAGCTCTGAGTCTATTGCATTTCATTGAATATCATTTTGAACTCTTTGGAATTTATTTTCTTCATTACTTTGAATATGTATTTGATTTGAATCTACTTATAAATATGGTTTATTGCAGGTGTTAAAGGGGTCATATGATGCAATTTCAAATTGTACTTTCTCTTTGGAGTGTTACAAGCTGTTCGTGCATAGTTAAGATCCCTAAAGTTGCATCGTGACGTAGACATGTGGGGTGTGTTAGAACGAGCCGTTTTAGGTAGGCGTGGTTGACTCTTAACTTTTATAAAGAATATCTCTTTGGATTTGAGACTTTAGTCTTTGCAACTTTACAGATCTTCTTTATGCACCAAGAGCTTGTAACACTTCAAAGAGAAAGGAAAAATTGAAATCGCATCATATGACCCCTTTAAAGAATAGGATAAAGAAAGGAATAGTTAATCTAAAAATGGAAATATACTCACTCTCAGGCCATCCAAGAAGTAGATGAGTTTGTTGCTTCATCAAAACCTCTGAGAAATTTAGCATTGCATCACTTGCTCACCAATGGAGGACAACAGGGGATGGACTTTTTCACTGGAGGAAATGTTATGTTATTATGGTATTTTGTCCAGAAGTGACATTTTAAAGTTAAAACTTTTTAAGGTAATGATGGCTTTGTTTCTTATAAACCCACAGTTTTTCACAAAATGTTAACTGAAGGACTGAAGTCGAATCAATTCCTTGTGGTTTACTGGGATGTTTTTAATCAGCTGTTTGAACTCTAATTCCGACGACACCCATTCACTGCAGAGGATCCATTTTTGAGCAAGCGAGCAAGCAAATCTGTTCTGAAGAAGAAACAATCTCATCTACATTTTGGATAGCCTGAAGGTGAGTAAATTTTCAGCAAATTTACGTTTTCTAAGAAGGGAGGGTGGGGGGGGAGTAGGGGACTATTTCTTTAAAACAAGTGAAAAAAGCGTGGACACCTCAGTGCTCAAATATCAACTTCAGAGACCTTTTCTGTTCAGCTCAACAGTAGCAGCTCAGAGACCCTTTAAACGATGTTGCAGATTGCCATGAGATCATCACACTTCACTGTTCTGACAGGGAAAATGCAATCATGCTCAGGACGGAGGGGGCCAGTCGGCTTCAACTGACCACAGATGAAAAGATGTTTACTACACATTTCTGCACCAAATGTAACAGCTTGGCCTGAGCATCATTATATAGCCTGTATTGATTTCCAATAGCCAGCACATGTGACTGTTGCCTCTGGGGCCTTGGCCACCAAGTGAATTGAGAGCTTACGGTCCTTTGTCACTGAATCAGATTATTGATGAGAGAAGTGGGCCTTCTGGCTATAGTGTTTCATATAACCTTTACCTAACCCTCCTCCACTTGTCCAACACCAGTTCGGCCGTCTGTGGAAAACTGCCAGTCCTTGCGGGTGTCCACAATTTCTGTGAACCTTGCAGAAACTAAGCAGAGCTAATGCTTTGTTAAGAGGTCACAGTGTGAATATACATGACTCTGTGGTTACCGTAAGGTTTGCTGCAGGGCTCGATCTGCCATGGTTACCTGATATAGTGTTTCCTTAATTATTCAAACAGCGCTGTGCATCTCATTTAGCTTGAACTCAGGTGAACTGTTCGATACGGTGAACCCGCTGACCCCTCTGTAATCACTACAATCTGTTTGCCTCTGTTGATTAAAGCCTTTTACAACATTCTCAGAAGGCCTGTATGCACCCAGAGGACCGGGAAGGGTAATAACGACACAAACAGGACCATGAACAGGGTCATTTTCAAGCCGAGTCTTTGTGTTACAGTCCCTTTTGTCAATATTCATTTCATATTAATAGAGAATGCTTTTTACCCTTTCTTAATATCTTTGCCTGCTGTGACCTTGAATCTGACTTCCTTTTGTAATATAACATTTATTCCTCCTTGTATTCTCCATTTGTATCAGTTTGCTCATGCTAGTAATTCAAACCCATGTTAGCTGTTTTCAATCTCATTTGGTCAATACAAGTCTTGTTATTAGTGCATCAGCTTTGTGAAAGCATTACAGCTGTGTATAAAATATATTTTCTGTGCAGTTAATACAAAATTAACATGTATGTGATTACTAAATAAGGTGATAGTTTACACAAAAATTGACACAAAAAGAACACAAAAGAAGATGTTTTGATGAAAAAACATTTTGTTGGCCCAAAACAATGTAGACCTTATGGGATAGTGCCATATTTAATTAATGACAGAATGAAAATGAGACTGTGGGGGATAGAAGTACAGTATGTTCAATGGATTAGACTGTAGTTTAACAACATGACAATTGTTCAGCTGAAAAAACATCATTCTAAAAAAATTTCAGTATAGACAAAAGCTGTACAAAACAGTTTTGAAAATTGTGAGTTGTGAAAATTACATGCGATCAAGGAGTTTTATCAGTGCATGCCAATGAAGTTTGTACGACTATATGGTCTTTTGGAACCCCAAAAAACTGAGAAATATTTAAAGGGGTCATATGATGTTGCTAAAAAGAACATTATTTTGTGTATTTGGTGTAATGAAATGTGTTTATGCGGTTTAAGGTTAAAAAACACATTATTTTCCTCATACTGTACACTATTGTTTTTCCTTTATGCCCCGCCTTTATGAAACGCATAGATTTTTACAAAGCTCATCGGTCTGAAAAAGCAAGGTGTGCTCTGATTGGCCAGCTATCCAATGCGTTATGATTGGCCGAATACCTCAAGTGAAAAGTTACGGCTTCTTTCTTTGCGTGAACATTTGGGCGGCGTTATGCAAATCTTCCCACATCGTGACTTATACATGTGGGGGCGTGTTAGAATGAGCTGTTTTAGGCAGGCGTGGTTGAATCTTAACTTTTATAAAGAATATCTCTTTGGATTTGAGACTTTAGTGCGACACGTTTGCTCATAAAGATTTTTAATGGCGTTTTAATGCCGGCGTGCTGTATGCGCTCGCATTTTATTGAGATGGAAACTTTTCATAGGTAAGAAATTGCACATTCAGGAGCTGGTTTTCAACCCCCGCCTCGTGAATTTTGAAAATACAACAGCTAAAAGCTACATATATTTCTCAGCAATGAGGTGAGAACTTAGCAATTTTTGTAATTAAACTGACAAGCTTGTTTGCAATGCTTCACAATGGCTCGCTCGCACGTGGGTGCATGCGTTCGTCCGTTCGTTCGTTCTCGCTCTCTCTCTCTCTCTCTCTCTCTCCTTAATTCGAATTAATTTCAATAAATATCATCTTTATCAGACAATCCTTTTGGGTGGGAATTAATGTAAACACAGATATCGGATACCAGTCGTGTCTAAAGTGAATGTAAACAGTATGCTAAAAAATCGGATATGGTCAAAAGATCGGATCTGTACATTAAGACTTGCAGTGTAAACGCAGCCTGAGTCATACAGGTTTGATGGTGAGTAAATGACAATGTTATTTTAGTACTGATTATATGCTATTACTGTATTTAATCATTTGAATTAGCTTTCATTTTTATTTTTTCATTAGTAATTAAAGGCAGGGTATGTGATTTTTCAAAAACACTTTAGAAAACTGATTCGGGCCGAATAGCAAAACAAACTTGTAGCCAATCAGCAATAAGGGGCGTGTCTACTCGTGATGTGGAGGAGAGAGCTTTCAGTGCATGGGACGGACATTAGCCGAGCCGAGCGACAGAAAGATAGAGATGGCGGATAAAAAACAAAAGAGGAAAACGTCTGCGGAATGATAAGGCAAGAAGTAGGACCCGTGTAAATATCGGATCAGCTTTCCAGTGCTGGAGAGAACTCAAGGAGCGGAGGCCTGCGATCGGACGTCGAGGTTGCTTTGTTTCTTCTCAATAGGTGAGTAACACAGTGTCTACAACAGCTAAAGTCTGCCTATACTGGATGCGATTAAACAACCGTTGAAAACCATTTGAAATTTGTGTCAGCACGTCATAAATAGAACCCGGCAGCAGTTTTCTGTCGGGGATTTGTTGCGCCGCGCCGCTCACGTCCGTAGACACGGTGTAACATTGGTTTTGCTTTGTTTCACAGAACTAATCGTTGCCTGGGTTGCGTACGTATATGTGGGGCGGAGCTATCAAAATAGGGGCGAGACCCTTTTGGGGTAGGGGCGTGTTTGTTTTGGTGATTTCAAATATCAACATTGGCTACCAAAAATCACTTACTCTGCCTTTAATAATTTTGTCATGCTTTTTTAGAATTTTCTTTTTCTTTATATTTAAAAAATATTTTAAATATATTTTAAATATTACAAATCTGCCTATATCTTTATTTATTTATTTTTTTTGTATTTCATCTTAAACATAATCATTTCAGTTAGTTGGCAAGGCCAATATTTTTTAAAATCTTATATTTACATTTTATTTCAGTTTGAATTCAATAACATCACTGGTAAATGATGACAGATTTTTCATTTTTGTGTCAATCCTTTAACTTCAACTTGATTTTTTACTGTTCGGAAACTTGACAAGGACTTAGTACCCTACCAAGCAATTTGTGATTACTTTTCACTTGTGAATCAAATTATATCAAGCCTGGAAATGACTTATAGATGTTAATCAGAGATATCATTAGAATGCTCAATAAAAGCTTAATAGTTCCCTTTAAAGATTAAGTTAGATTCTGTGTCGTCATTCTTCTCTGGCCCATATTGAATAGGTTCTCTCAATGCTGGTTAAATTAATCAATTCTTTATTCCAATTAGATGCTCCAGCATCTTTGTTCTTACTCTTTGTCGTCTTTGGGCCTGTGGTGTAGCATTATCCTGCTTTATTTTTCTGAGTGACCTCCAAGACAACAACCCACCAGCAGCGGTTTATCACCAGCAATGTGCTGATTTTGTGGTGAAAAAAAAGGAAAATACACAGGTGTTTATGGTTAACAACTTCTGACACAGAGACATTCCCCTTTTATTGTAAGAAAACATCAGTTGATGTAAAGGAAAAGGAAGTGCCATTACCAGGTGAATACACAGATATTACACTCACAGTCTTGTTGAGCTGGGTGGTCTTTGGGAGTGACGGCTTGTGATTTCAGACGTGTCTGTTGAAATGTCAGGGCACTTCACATTTCCGCCCTGCTTCTTTCAGCAGGCCACCACCTCATCTTGCAGACAGGACAGTAGTGTTGAGATTTCCTCTGCTGGCCTGCCAAGCACTGCTCTGTTATAATGGGCTGTGTTCACTGCGCTCCTGACCCTGCTTGATGGATGATCTTTAACATACAGTAGAAGACAGCAGATGAAGAAAAGTTTTTTTTTTCTAGGCACAAGACAAATACTGTACTTTGGGGTAATTTATATAATATTTCTACATCATCAGACAAGTGAAGTGAAAGGGCAGTGTTGGTAGTGTTTGTATGGTTTCTTGTGATTTTTTACAAATGGAAGTGATTCTTGAGCTGTAATTGCTGCTTTTCCATGCATAAATCAATTCAATGCTCCAAGGATGAGAAGTTCAGCAGGGACAGTGTTTGTTTAGTCTAAGCTATACATTTTCATGGACATTTATAATAATGTTTAAAGTTCCCCTATTATGGGTAATGAAACGTTCATATTTTGGTTTTGGGAGTCCCCAACAACAGATTGGCATGCATGCAAGGTCAAAAATCACTTTCATTGTCTTTCATACCTTTATACACGGTGCACTTTCAGATTTAAAACTTTGCAGGATGTTTTCATTCACTTAGAGCTGTGTTACACACTGCATGAAAGGAAATTTTCAAAAATCCTAATTGAAAAAAAAATAGTCACACACAAGATCAGTAATCTTAAAAAGCCCCTATTATGTGTAGTGAAAGGTTCATATTTTGGTTTTGGGAGTCCCCAACAACAGATTGGCATGCATGCAAGGTCAAAAATCACTTTCATTGTCTTATAATATGCATTTATTTTTACCTTATTTGCTCAACGACTCCCAAACAATTCGCTCAACGATTAATTTTTCCAAACCCCTCCTTTGCGTGACGCTAATCTGCGGTGATTGGTCCGATTGGTCTCATTTTCATTTCATAATGCCTGATAAAGCAGCCTTTGTAAGCAGTGCTGCTTTGTGTACAGCGTTACCGGGAAAACCGCTATTTTTTACCGATTTTTACCACTCTAAAAGCGGCACCTAGTGGCAAAGAATGAATTTGCATTTTCATTCAGACCAACGCGAAAAGACCAACAAGTGGGCAGGCAATATGCTAATGTTTCATGTTGACGTCAACATGAAACATTAGCATATTGCCCGCCCACTTGTTGGTCTTTTCGCGTTGGTCTGAAT
>NW_015649561.1:922359-940595 GCF_001515625.1 Sinocyclocheilus rhinocerous | reverse complement strand
TTTCATTCAGACCAATGCGAAAAGACCAACGAGTGGGCGGGCAATATGCTAATGTTTCATGTTGACGTCAACATGAAACGGCTTGGGATTCGTTTTAAAAAGGACTCGTTTCAATGATTCAGAGTTGGCTCTTTGTCTTGTAAATACCTTGTAAATACAATACCTTTATACACGGTGCACTTTCAGATTTAAAACTTTGCAGGATGTTTTCATTCACTTAGAGCTGTGTTACACACTGCATGAAAGGAAATTTTCAAAAATCCATATTAGGGGCACTTTAAAAGTGCTATGCTGCATGTATTATTGTAGGCTATATATTTCATGTGACACTGAAGACTGGAGTAATGACTGCTGAAAATTCAGCTTTGCAATGACAGGAATATGCTATATTTATTTAATATATTAAGATCAACAACTGTTTTTTAAAACTGTAATAATATTTCACAGTATCGCTGCTTTTACTGTATTTTTGCTCAACTAAATGCAGCCTTGGTGAGCAAATAATTAACATTCTTTAAAAAATATCATCTTTTGTCTTCTGTAGAAGAAAGAAATTCATACAGGTTTGGAATGTCATGAGGGGGAGAAAAATGACAGATTTTTTTTCTTTTTTTTATGACTGTCTTGCATGGAAATATAACTCACTTTGGATTAAAGCATATACCAATGCATAAATGTAGTGGCAATTTAATATATATTTTGAAGTTTTAAAAAATCACATCAGATTTCAGAAAGGAATTAATTAGTAATATACAATAAACAATATTAAATGCGAGGTTTAAAACAAACACCTTCAAACTTACACAAAGTTTGAGACATCAAAAGTGAAACAAAAAAACAGACGGATCTCTTTCCAGCTACACTCAAAAATATGAAAATATCAGAACCATTTATCCGTGAAGACCCACACACTGTCATATCATCATGACAGATAATAATTTATATGACTGATGCCTATTAAAAATACATTTAAAATCCCCAAGGCTGGTTTTTTATGGTATTATATATATATATATATATATATACAGTATATATAGTCCAGATTGTTTTAGCCGTGTCTTTGTGGCCTCTGCACAAATGACAAAATGATGAATTTAACAACATGTTCCACAAACACTTGTTTTAAAGTTAGGTGAGGCGTGTCTTGTCTCATAATTTACAACATGTAAACACGTCTTTATCTCCATGGGTGCGTGACACTGAGGCAGTTTCCATGGAGACATTCGGCTAAAAAATCTGTTGTACAAATAAATCTCATTAACCTCTTCACCTCTGCCTACGTCTATGGAGAATGGTTCTTCACATACAGGAGCCTGGTTTCTTTGTTCTGCTGCAAAAATTAATTTTAAGCGCATTGTAACCTGACAAGGTGTCACAGAGGGCAAATGCGGAGGGGCAGGCGGCTTCACCGCACACACATGAACTGTGCTCAGCGGCATATGATGCCTAATGGACACGGGCTCACATTAATGACTCCCCGTCTGTCCTTGTTTAAAAAAGAGGCATTTGTACCAAACAAGTTGCCATCCACTGAAGAAGGTTATTTCAAGACTTTGAATTAATGTCGGAATAAATGTTTGTAGCTGTTGAAAGTGTTTTCCTCTGAGTCTGAAACTTCATTGTTCTTTTACAACTGCTGTATACTCAGAGCCGGCCTGTGGGTTTGTGAGAATATGAAAACGGACCCAACTTGTGTAAAATAACATAAAAACATCCATAGAACCACTACAATGTTACAAGTTTTCAAGAGAAAGCACTTATATAGTGTTCACATAGTACAATATTATGCTTATAAAATATATATGATTAAATATAAATGATTTTAATGATGCTTTTAATGTTTCACATTTGTATGTGGATAACAGTGCTAAATGAATAAATTAAATGTTTCATATAAACAGTGTAAATAGATTGAGGATGTAAAAAAAAAAAAAAAAAAACATTGCAGCCCTGTATGCAGAAGTGACCATAAGTTAAAACATACTTGCAAATAAAAAAAGTGTGCAGTCAATGTGAAAGAAATTATTTAATTACAAACTGAAACTAAACTAAATAAACAGAACCTAGAAACACAACACTTTAATATACTATAATATTTTTTAATGTAATACGTATTTATTAATACGTATATTTAAACATTCATTTAAAAATACATGTATAATAACTAGCCTATGTATACAAACCTTTTTCAGAGCAGGTCTTTGTTAGAAAATAATTGCTCTGCATTTCACTCACATATTTTCATAATGTGACAGATACCGTTTCTTCAATGCAAAAGTGCTTTAAATATTTGAAGAAATATCTTCTCTGCATTTCAATTAATGAAAACAATTAATAATTTAGTTAACGATAACAACACTAATCATTCCAAACCTGTATGACTTTCTTTTTTTCTGCAGAGCACAAAATAATATATTGTAAAACATATGTCGGCTGTTTTTCTCCACATAGGGAAGTCAGAGGGGTCCAAAACAACACTGGACCCCACTAACTTCCACTGTCTGGACAATAAAAAGCAGAGCCATTTTTCTTTTTTTTTTTCTTTTGTGTTTTTCTTTTATGAAAGTCATACAGATTTGAAACAACATGAATAAATGATGACAGAATTTTGAATGTTTTATTTTTTCATCTCTTTAAGAGAATGCACGCTACAGAGTCAAGTCATAAAACAAGTTTTTCATGAAAACCTGAGACTATTATAATGTCCATATGTGTTTCCAGCAATACACAGCAGCATGAATAAATTATACAGGTTTGCTACATTTATACTGTTGTTCGTGTATTTCTTGCTCTATATTTGTCATAATGTGGCAACCGCTTATATCGCCCATAGGACGAGCGGCCCTGTGTATAATTGCATGTCAGGCATACGGTAGCATTGTAATGTCAAATAAACTCCACTGGTGTTAAATACTCATTAGAACCACAAGAGAGGGATTGCATCTCTGTTCACAACATAATGATTTCCACACATACAATACACCAGAGAATCGCAGAGAAATAAAGATGTGTGTTACACTCCCTGGGAGTGTGCATGTGTAATGAGTAATATAAAAAGAGTTGATGTGTACTTTTATGCGCGCTCGCGTTCGCATGTACATCTGTGGCCCCCACACCAAGAGGCAGGTCACCGTTACCCCCCGGGGGGAAGCTGCTTGAGCACTGCTTGTTATCCTGTTGTGGGAGACAGAGTGTGACAGCCCCTTAATCCAGCCAGCTTTGTGCCACTGCCCCCGACACCATGCTAAATTGTGTTTGCTTGAGGAAGCTCTCAGAAGCATCCAGCCCGCACCACATCTGTGACCTTCCTGACACATATAGAGCAAATACCACAGAGACCGCACTGATGGGAAGCGCTGCCATCTCCAACGAGACCAGAGGCTCTTTTGTCATAATTCGTCCATTGATAGCATATGACGTTCCATCTTCCACTCGAGAAGGCAAAGCGCTGAACTCAATTCCCCTTCCAAGAGCGCCGGCGACGTGGATCTGATGTTTCCGTGGTGTGATTCCGAGTGAGAGCACCTGCCATAGGAGGATGTGAGGTGGAGTGCAACATACAGAAGTTGGGGAGCTGCTCATACACTGAAAAAGATATATACTTTGGACCAACTTAAAAACAAATTGCTTAATTTGTTCGTTTTTCTCAATTTATGGTTTGGTTTCACTTGTTGAACCAAACAGTTGACAGTAGCCATCGAGTGGCTTTTTTTTTCCCATACAATGGAAGTCGATGACTACAGTCAACTGTTTGGTTACCAACATTCTTCACAATATCTTCTTTTTTGTTCATCAGAAGAAAGAAACTCATACAGGTTTGTAACAACTTGAGGGTGAATAATGATGACAGAATTAGAATTTTTGTGAACTATCCTTTTAATATTAATAAAAAAAAAAAATAACATCCACATCAAATAAAAAGATTATAATTTTTTAAATAAAGACCATATACACAACCATATACTTAATCAATATATTTTCACAAGCCAAAATGTTACTTAATGTAAGTCTATACATATATAACTTAATTTCACTTTAAACAAAAACTAAATTAACTATAATATATTAATATGAAAGTAGAAAATTCACTTAACAAAAAAACTAAAAACATTTTGTTAGTCAAGGTTTCATTTAGTTTGCTTACTCTAAAGACAGGAATATTCACTTCGAAAGACCTTAATTTTCATTGTGATGTCTTTCTAAAATATGGATAGTCTTTTCTGTTATGACACTCTGGTGTCAAGAGAAAATACTATTTATAGAATATTCATAGATTCATTCATTCATTCATTCATTCTATTGGGAGTGTTGTTTGCTTTAGACCAAACTGGGTGAACCATGATCTTCTAAAAAAAAAAAAATTAACTATAATATATTAATATGAAAGTAGAAAATTCACTTAACAAAAAAACTAAAAACATTTTGTTAGTCAAGGTTTCATTTAGTTTGCTTACTCTAAAGACAGGAATATTCACTTCGAAAGACTTTCATTTTTATTGTGATGTCTTTCTAAAATATGGATAGTCTTTTCTGTTATGACACTCTGGTGTCAAGAGAAAATACTATTTAAAGAATATTCATAGATTCATTCATTCATTCATTCATTCATTCTATTGGGAGTGTTGTTTGCTTTAGACCAAACTGGGTGAACCATGATCTTCTAAAAAAAAAACTGGAAACCATGATCTTCTAAAAAATTCACTTTAAATAAATGACACGGCCGTTTCCCTTTTTTTCTGTGGGGAGACAGCTGGGAAGAAACGGTAATGTTAGACTCGGGCATGTGTCCCTCAGAGCGAAACTTTAGCTTGTATGTGTGTGTGTTCATTTTGGGGTTTAATGTTTAAGGAAGAAAATCCACTGTACTTCTAATAGCTGATCAATATGGCTTCCCAGTTTTGCCTTTAGGTTGTCTAGGAGCAAGGCTGCATTAAGAGATACTACAGGGCTTTAATTTATGGGGGACCTTGTACACCTGCATTCAGACTATGACCTACTACTAATATACACATTCCTAGTATAAGCAATTTCAGAGTAAAAGCTTTATTCTGAATATCAGCAGTGCTGCAGATAATCACAGCCATGATCATATTCAGACCAACAACACCATAGTATCAACAGTGTGGTTAAGTCATTTTCATTTTAGACACAATATTGGCGGTCTTATTTTGCTTAAAGAAAATAGTTCCAAACTAAGCCAAAGTAGAAGTCAACCATCATAGAGCAACACACAGTAATGGTGTTTAGTTCCTGAATGAACCACTGTTTTTGAATGAATGATTCAGTTACTCACTCATATAGACAGAGGCCACTCAAATGTATTCTTATGCATTCTTCCTTGTGTTCTCATACCACACTCTAAATGTAAAAATATGGTACAATGTGCTGTACAGTAATATGAAGGAATTTTCTGTATTGATTTTTCAGAGGTGTTTTGCCCATGAACTGTGCATTGTATTGTGTTGTGTTTTAGGGTTAAAGGAAATTAAACTTAATGGAAAATATCCTGGCAGACATTTGGTGATGTTCCTTGCCTTTTTAGAACTGAGAAGCAGCCAGTCACTTGTTTTGTTCCTGAATAAATCAAAGTTTTGAATGAATCAGTTGAGTGATTAATTCATTGACTCGTTAATAAAGACAGTCACTTGTCACCACTTTGGGGTGTAACTTATTATTAAAAGCAAGAATAAACTTGCACTGTGCAGAAATGATGTTCAAATTTTGGATTAAATAACAATTTCTCATTTTAACAGAGCTTGACAGAAGTGTTTTTCATGCCAGCATATTAGACAAAAGAAAATTGTATCCAATCCTAAATGTAATTCCCAGGTAACAAAAATAAGTTCTAACGCTTTGTTAACATCATTGTTATGAAAACATTATTTCTGATGTTGTCCCTCTGAACATTTAAAATGTCCAGTTTATTAAATATTTAAAAAAAACGTTTTTTCTTGGTTATACGAACATTAAAAATAAAGACAGTCACTTGTCGCCACCTACTGGTGTAACTACGTAACTTGCAGAAAACAAGTGCAGAATGTGCAAGCAACAATTAATAAAACAGTATGTTGTGTTATATTACATTATATATTACATATATTTTATTGCATTATGTTCATATTAAAATAATATTAAATAGAAAACAGTTGTAATAATATTTCACAATTTGACTGCTTTACTATATTTTTGATCAAATAAATGCAGTCTTGGTGAGCGTAAGACTTCTTTTACACATATTATTTTGGGCTTTTAACAGCTAAAGAGATTCTTTTCATGGACAGACTGCTTTTCATATTTCCATAGTGCAGGCAGATAGCAGCAGAAGTGAAAGAGGGTGCCGCAGTATTAAAACAGTTAGCTAGTGTGTTTGTGTGTGGCGCCACCAAAGAAAGCGCTGATGCCCCAGGCCTGTCTATATATCGCTCATGCCAGGATCCACCACTACAGCTAACACATTATAAATTGTGGTGATTAATTTTTATACGTCATACTTTTCTCCTGCACCACTGGGTCCCTCCCTCAGGCTGGGGGCCCTAGGCTTAAACTCAGGTAAGCCTGTACATTAATGTTGATGTGGAAGAAATTCTTACATACAAATCTGAGTGCTGAACGATAAAGAGAGAAATGAAACGGGACTGGAAAGAAGACAAACATACCGTGAGGGCTGGTTTCCTCCAGATCCCGCACAGCCGCAGGCACAACACCTGCAACCGGCAGCACAAGCACCACGGGGTCTGCAGAGTTACAGCGAGACATCTGGGAACTAATGAAGCCACAGATGAGCTAAATGTTAATTAAAGTTTCTGTAATAAAAATCCATATGGTGGCCTACTGATTAGCACACTCAAGATACACTCGACGTGTTTCATTATACCAGTACAAGGATGTTACTGTGGTTTCTCTTTGCAAAAGCTCAGGAGCCATCGGGGGAAAGTCTGATCTGAAGCTTTACTGCTTTATGCTGTGGAGGGGGCTTTTATATATGCTCATAAAAGTTTTTATGTTCATATTTCTTCATAAAACATCAATGTACTTTAAGATGATAGCATTTATTATTGCTTGGAACAGCAAGAATAAACTTGCACTGTGCAGAATTATGTTCAAATTTTGGATTAATTAAATAATCTTTCCTACGTCTAACAGAGCTTGACAAGAAGAGTTTTTCGAAATGGGTCTTTCAAGCATACAAAAGACAATTATATCTCATTTTGAATGTAATTCCTAGGAAACAAAGTATATGTTCTTTCTAAGAATGTTTTCTGGTCCCTGAACATTCAAAACAACAGTTTTTAAAGTTTTTTTTTTATTTTTAACTCAGTTATTTGAACTTTGCATTTGATCATTTTGCAAACATTATGGAAAAAGGTACTTTTGAATGTTCTCTGAACATTCTAAAACAAATACAAACATCCAACTGAAACGTTTAAGAAAAAGATGTTCATGAACCATGTATAAATATCATTTTGGTGCTAACTGTTTGAGAACATTATTAAAGACCAGACTGAAGGAACGTTTGTTCATAACTTTGAGAGAACCTTGCCAGCAAATTTTGTGAATGCAAATTTTGTGAATGTTGCAAATATGTTGATGTTACACTGAAAAAAAAAATTATACACATTTTTTTTTTTTATTATACTAATTTTTTTTAAGGTAAGTGGTTGCAAACAATTTATTTTAGCTACATTTAAATAAAAAAAAATTTGAAACTTAGTCAACTAAATTTGTTAATTTAAATGAAGCTAAAATACATTGATTGCAACCACTTACCTTAAAAAAAAAAAAAAAAAGTAAATTCAATTAATCTTTTTTTTTTCAGTGTAGCTGGGTTATTTTGAAAAAATAAAAAGGCCCTGCTGACTGCATCTAGAAAACTAAGCTCTATGCATCTTTCATTGCAGAGTTGTGCAGTTCCTCTGTGGTCACTGTGATGTAAACACAGATTGCAGGAAAACATTATTTAAATGGGGAAAAGGATTGCTGACTGTTCATTTGGAGATTCATTTCACCACCTGATGCTGACTAGGCAGCAATTCTCTCTAGAAGCGCAGGTGTAATAGCATCCAGCCTCATAAAATGATTTCTCTTTATGCCTTTGCGCTCTGTTAAAACTATCACATGACGAAAGAGATTTTTAAAATGATTTTACTCTTTGTTTGTGTAAGCATTTATGAAGTTTACAAAGAAAAGACAACAACAGATTACCAAGTTTTGATTTTGTATATGATGAACATAATGCAACTGCCTCGACAAGTTATACTAAACAAGAAAAAAAGGCTAAATATAAAGTTAGAAAGCATCTCACATCCAATCAAACCTATAACGGCTTGATATACACCTACTGTGGGCACTTACAAAGAAATCCATTCATTACAAGCAGCCTGACACGGGCAGATGGCAACTGGTTTAATCTTTTCACCCCAGAATCCTAGGCAGCCTCAGGTTTCCACAGAGGCAATCATACGCACTGAGGGATGGGATAATTGCCACTGATGGCAGCCAGCCTTCCAGAGACAGGCCTCATAGTTTCACAAATAGCACAAACTGACTCGATAGTCAAGGGCTCAAGCCAAAGTTTCAGACAACAATCCAGCTGGCTGGGTGATGGAAGATAATTATACAGTCTCAGTGAATGATGTCCACAGTCCAAAACATCCGGTTACCAGTGGTATATGCAGTGTTTGCAAAAATTATTTGGACATCTTTGGACTCCCACTTAAAATGTATGAATCTCATTGCATCACATATTAAACCAAGTGGCATCTGCAAACAAATCATACTAGACGTTTTCTCAGAACTAGATAAATTTTTGTAATGCGTTTTAGCCAACTGGTGATTTTTTGTGGATGCATGTAGTCACTTCATCACATTAACTATGAATACTGAAAAAAAAAGTGCAGAAATTGTTCAAATTTTAAATAATGATTTTTACTTTTAACAGAACTTGACAGAAGTGCTTTTCAAAATGTGTGTTCATGCAAGTATATTATAGACAAAAGAAAATTATATCCAATCCTTAATGTAATTACCAGGTAACAAAAATAGAACGCTTTGTTAACATATTCATTACGTTATGAAAATGTTATTTCTGATGTTCTCTGAACATTCAAAATGTCCAGTAATTTAAATATTTTTTCTTGATTATGCGAACATTAAAAATAAAGACAGTCACTTGTCGCCACCTACTGGTGTAACTACATAACTTGCAGAAAACAAGTGCAGAATGTGCAAGCAACAACAAATTAATCAAATAGTATATTGTGTTATATTACATTATATATTACATATATTTTATTTCATTTAATTCATTTATTAATTAAAAATAGAAAACATTTTAAATTGTAATAATATTTTACAATTTGACTGTTTTTACTGTGTTTTTAGTCAAATAAATGCAGCCAGGTGAACATACGAATATTCTATACATTATGTTGGGCTTTTAACAGGTGAAGAGAGGTGTTTTCATGGTCAGACTGCTTTTCATATTTCCATAGTATAGGCAGAAAGCAGCAGAAGCGAAAGAGGGTGCTGCAGTATTGAAACAGTGTTTGTGTGGGGCACCACCAAAGAAAACACTGCTGCCCTAGGCCTGCCTATATATTGCTTATGCCAGGATCCACGACTGTAGCTAACACATTATAAATTGTGGTGATCAATTTTAATACGTCATACTTTTCTCATGCACCACTGGGTCCTTCCCTCAGGCTGAGGGCCCTGGGCTTAAGCTCAGGTAAGCCTGTGCATTAATGTCACCCTGAGCATGAGAAGACGGTGTGGAAGAAATTCGCATATATACATCTGAGTACTGAATGACAAAGAGAGAAATGAAACAGGATTGGAAAGAAGAAAAACATACCGTGAGGGCTGGTTTCCTCCAGATCCCGCACAGCCGCAGGCACAACACCTGCAACCGGCAGCACAAGCACCACGGGGTCTGCAGAGTTACAGCGAGACATCTGGGAACTAATGAAGCCACAGATGAGCTAAATGTTAATTAAAGTTTCTGTAATAAAAATCCATATGGTGGCCTACTGATTAGCACACTCAAGATACACTCGACGTGTTTCATTATACCAGTACAAGGATGTTACTGTGGTTTCTCTTTGCAAAAGCTCAGGAGCCATCGGGGGAAAGTCTGATCTGAAGCTTTACTGCTTTATGCTGTGGAGGGGGCTTTTATATATGCTCATAAAAGTTTTTATGTTCATATTTCTTCATAAAACATCAATGTACTTTAAGATGATAGCATTTATTATTGCTTGGAACAGCAAGAATAAACTTGCACTGTGCAGAATTATGTTCAAATTTTGGATTAATTAAATAATCTTTCCTACGTCTAACAGAGCTTGACAAGAAGAGTTTTTCGAAATGGGTCTTTCAAGCATACAAAAGACAATTATATCTCATTTTGAATGTAATTCCTAGGAAACAAAGTATATGTTCTTTCTAAGAATGTTTTCTGGTCCCTGAACATTCAAAACAACAGTTTTTAAAGTTTTTTTTTTATTTTTAACTCAGTTATTTGAACTTTGCATTTGATCATTTTGCAAACATTATGGAAAAAGGTACTTTTGAATGTTCTCTGAACATTCTAAAACAAATACAAACATCCAACTGAAACGTTTAAGAAAAAGATGTTCATGAACCATGTATAAATATCATTTTGGTGCTAACTGTTTGAGAACATTATTAAAGACCAGACTGAAGGAACGTTTGTTCATAACTTTGAGAGAACCTTGCCAGCAAATTTTGTGAATGCAAATTTTGTGAATGTTGCAAATATGTTGATGTTACACTGAAAAAAAAAATTATACACATTTTTTTTTTTTATTATACTAATTTTTTTTAAGGTAAGTGGTTGCAAACAATTTATTTTAGCTACATTTAAATAAAAAAAAATTTGAAACTTAGTCAACTAAATTTGTTAATTTAAATGAAGCTAAAATACATTGATTGCAACCACTTACCTTAAAAAAAAAAAAAAAAAGTAAATTCAATTAATCTTTTTTTTTTCAGTGTAGCTGGGTTATTTTGAAAAAATAAAAAGGCCCTGCTGACTGCATCTAGAAAACTAAGCTCTATGCATCTTTCATTGCAGAGTTGTGCAGTTCCTCTGTGGTCACTGTGATGTAAACACAGATTGCAGGAAAACATTATTTAAATGGGGAAAAGGATTGCTGACTGTTCATTTGGAGATTCATTTCACCACCTGATGCTGACTAGGCAGCAATTCTCTCTAGAAGCGCAGGTGTAATAGCATCCAGCCTCATAAAATGATTTCTCTTTATGCCTTTGCGCTCTGTTAAAACTATCACATGACGAAAGAGATTTTTAAAATGATTTTACTCTTTGTTTGTGTAAGCATTTATGAAGTTTACAAAGAAAAGACAACAACAGATTACCAAGTTTTGATTTTGTATATGATGAACATAATGCAACTGCCTCGACAAGTTATACTAAACAAGAAAAAAAGGCTAAATATAAAGTTAGAAAGCATCTCACATCCAATCAAACCTATAACGGCTTGATATACACCTACTGTGGGCACTTACAAAGAAATCCATTCATTACAAGCAGCCTGACACGGGCAGATGGCAACTGGTTTAATCTTTTCACCCCAGAATCCTAGGCAGCCTCAGGTTTCCACAGAGGCAATCATACGCACTGAGGGATGGGATAATTGCCACTGATGGCAGCCAGCCTTCCAGAGACAGGCCTCATAGTTTCACAAATAGCACAAACTGACTCGATAGTCAAGGGCTCAAGCCAAAGTTTCAGACAACAATCCAGCTGGCTGGGTGATGGAAGATAATTATACAGTCTCAGTGAATGATGTCCACAGTCCAAAACATCCGGTTACCAGTGGTATATGCAGTGTTTGCAAAAATTATTTGGACATCTTTGGACTCCCACTTAAAATGTATGAATCTCATTGCATCACATATTAAACCAAGTGGCATCTGCAAACAAATCATACTAGACGTTTTCTCAGAACTAGATAAATTTTTGTAATGCGTTTTAGCCAACTGGTGATTTTTTGTGGATGCATGTAGTCACTTCATCACATTAACTATGAATACTGAAAAAAAAATAAGAAAATATTCACTCAGAAATGACATTTTACAGCTAATTACAAAGAAACAGCAGTAACGCATTGAATTAAACATGAAATTTTGAAGTGGAAAGACAGAAATAGTATTTTCTTATAAAATATACTTCGATAATCTTTTTTTTTTTTTTTTTTTTTTTTTTTACAGTGTAGTAATACATCTATTATTTTATTTATTTATTTATTTATTTTAATGTAACAAAATATTTTAGTGAACTGTTTGCTTGAAAAGTGATTTGTGCTTTTCTTTCAAAGGAATACCATAGTATGAGAATATAAGGTAAAAATTGTATATATTATATTTTATATTATATTAAGATATACAGGGCCATCCTTAGGGGGGTGCAACTGGTGCAGTCGCACCGGGCCCCGTGCTTGAGGGGGCCCCGCGGTGAACGGACCGAGGGGTCCCCCCCGGAACGCGATTGCGAACGGACCGAGGCCCCGCATCAGCTAAGGACGGCCCTGTAGATATACACAAATAGGAACTTTACTATACATTCCGTCTGCATCCAGTAAAGTGTCATAATGACGGTTGTGAGCAGCTAAATTGCAGCACTCAAATAATTATAAACTAAACTGAAAATTGGACCTCAGAGTCCTCAAGTGTTGTTCAAATTAAAGAAGATTCAGATGACAGCTGTTTATCCCTGTTAGTTATGGTCTCACATGGACCCCCAGAGACCTGTCAGAAAAGAATGGTGTCATTTCTCCTAACAGAGCAGAAATGACTCATTAAAAGCTGATGACATGATAGTGGTGAGTGCAAAGCAGTGGTCCACAGTCTCCCAGAATGCCGAGCTGCAGTCATTAGCAGGGAGGTTGGGCAGGCTGAGGAATGAGGTCACTGTGTTCCAGGGTTGAGTAGAGCAGAAGGAGGAGAGCCACTCTGGCCAGGACCATAATGAGCACATTCAATGGCGTTGTGTGCAGCCTTTCACACACTCTCTCTCTCTCTCACACACACACACACACCCTCCCACACACATGCATGTTTTTCTTTTTTTTCTGAGAAATGAGCGATAGAGAATTATTTTTGTGTTGAAGTATTAAAGAATATATATTATCATAAACTGCATTTTATGCATTAAGAATGTGCAAGCCAAGACATTGAGTCCACATTCTACATCCTATGCTCAGTGACATTTTTCGAAAGTCAAGGTTTGGCCTTTTTAAACTCTAGGTTTAAAAGATATCATACTACACCAGATGACTAAAAATGTCTTTCAAATGTAGTGAAGTTAAAGTCATAAGTTCCCAGAAAAAATAATACTCAAGTAAAGTACCGATACTCAAAAAGTGTACTTAAGTACAATACTCAAGTAAATGTACTTAGTTACTGTCTGCCTCTGCTAAAAATGTACAATTTTATAAGAATGCAAAAGACCAGAGCTGTGTTACAATTCACAGGGTTTGTATAGTGTTCACTTTTGCCAACATACTCCTGAACATTCAATGAAATTAATTTATTTGGCATAAACTACAATATCATCATAACAGATTATGTGCAGAATAGGGGTTCTTAGTTCACTTCCAAAAACCGTATTTTTAACAGTATTTTACTGTAAAATTACATTAAATGTAATTACATTTATTCACCGAATATAGTATGGAAACTTACTGTTAACCAGTTTTTTACTGTAGCATTTTTACAGTCTTTTACTGTTAAAATCACAATCATTTTTTACAGTTTACTATAAAAATATATCCCAAGTACTTTTTAGAATGAATAACCAAAACAACATAAATAAATAAACAAATAATCTATCTATCTATCTATCCATTCTAGGACATAAAAATTCATTTGAAATGATATACTGATGAATACAGTACTTGTTCTCTTTGCAATTTGCAGTGGCCTTCAGACCAAACATATATATGCCCTGTGTGATTTGGAATCTGTGTTAAATCCACTTTGCAGGGCACTATTGGATGATTGGAAAGCACTGCAGGAAATATATATCTAGCAGCAGCTTCAGGACCTGAGATCAACAAAAACACATGATTCCAGAAGTACCCTCAAGGCTGTACATTGCTGGGTGGAGCAATAAAAAAGGTCTAAAACATTTCATCACACACTGGAGCTGAAGCACTATTCTAAGTGTCCCACATACCAGTATTTTCAATAAACCTTTCTTGGCTGTCTACAAACCTATTATCATACCACTGTGAAGAGTACTCAAGGCTTGCACCAAAAACCCATATCACTATCCAAAACAAAAACATCTTTATTTGGAATTTTAAAAACTCATAAAAACAAGAAGGTTCATGAAAGTGTTATTGAATATTTGGGAGGAAAAAGTGAGCACTCAACCAGACAGAATCAAGCAGTATCTGTGGAGTGTGAATAGACAAACCCTCATACCTGTTAGTGCAGAATTTCACAACTTGACTCCAGAAATCAAGCAATATTCCATATTAAACGGGGCATTGTTTTGGTGAGACTTGTAGGAACAGGGCCATCAATCAAACCACCAAAATATTTTACAGCAGAAAATACTGCACGTTTCATAAATACCTGGGAAAAATTTTCAATATTTGAATCCACTCTTTGTGATACACTGTATACAGCTGTTTTATCACCCTGAAGGGATTCGTTTTGCAATAATGACCGACTGACTGTACATTTTTCTTGCCAAATAAATAAATACGTAGACAGCTTAAATTATTTTATAATCGTATCCAATAATACTATTTGCACCGCACATTGCTAATTTCATTTTTTCTTAGCTTTGTGCTTAACTCTCACTTAGTACAAGAAAAAAATTTTACATTGAAAAGACTTTATATATTTAAACGCAAGAAAGCAGGTGACTCAGGTTTAATCTATTGTATATTGTGATTCCTGGGAGGAGAGATACAGTATAAGGTTAAAAAAAGGGGGTCATGAACAAGAACTATTATGAATTCCATAATAAACCCTCCACCATTTCTATATCTACAAGAATATTACTCAGTCTTTTACAACTATGAAAAAGATTAGCAATGATTCAAGTTTAATAATTTACAAGTCAAGGTTGAAAGCGGCTAAATTCACAAAAGTATGGGAACATTTTAACCCATTAGTCTCTTGAATTTAAATGAACCAATGTCGAAATTGATTGCAACTTTACATAACGTAATACAATTACACCAGCGGTAATAAGTTGCATGGCCAGTTGACCGGCCTGAATGAGGAATTTGTTTGGATTCTTATTCATGTCTGATGAAGGCAAATTATTTTTTAACTCCACAAGTAACTACCTGATTAAAATCTACCAACACTGACAAGGAAGAAAAAAATGTTAATTAGCAACTCGGAATGTTGTGATGATTAAAGCAACGATGCTGTGACCTGCTATTCCATTAATACCTCATGTTTGAATGAAAAAAGACACCAAAAATCATTGTGCAAATTTGCTTGTGTCAATCAGGATGGGCTGAAATGGATACACAGTCACAGGGGAGCATTTCAAAATCATGCTTTGTCTATGAGTAATTACACAAGAGAGATAGCAATTAAAGAATGTTATCTCCCTTCTCTAGTTTCCTTTTCTCTTCTTCAATCACATTTAATTGAAGTCAAGAGGTTTGAGAAAAGAAGGTAGGGAGAATGAGAGGGAGGAGGTTAAGTGATTTGCAAACTGAGTTTTAATAAGATTAAAACAATTAAGAGTTCAATAACGGAATTGATTCTAAAGCGTATGGCTTTCTTCTTTTTTGCTTTCTTTCTTGCTTTGTCTCAAATACAGAAATCGGCACTAAAATCACTCTCTGACCTTATCGTGCACTGCTGTTTACCGCTGTGAGATGATTGTTTGTATTTGTAGGCATCTGTTTGGGAAAGTCAATGTGAAATGCATGAGCTATTCATAATGTGCCACATAAGGTCCATTTGGGTCCACAGAATGAGTTTTAAGCAAATGAAAAACGTTTCAAGCAAGAAGATTCAAACACACACATACTAAACATGGATAGGAATTATTAAGCTATTCCATAGTTATTCAACATACATTCACAATAAATGATTAAGATGTGAAAGACACACACGTGGGTTACATACATAATATGGAGTTATGCATAGAAATGATTAGTTGCTCATGAGTCCTTTTAGTTCATTTTGGTGCATGGAAAGGCAGTTTCTGTGCCATTCTGTGAATGTATGTGAATGTATGAAGACCAGAGGTTAAGAGGTCTCTCATAAGGAATTTCAGTCTGTTCTCTGTTAGAGTTGGGGGAAGTCAATATACAGGGCTCGTGACTGTGTTTACTATCACGTGAGGGTCATGCTGTCATCTCTTTGACCATTTAATCTTGACTACTTGCCCCAAAATTGACAATCTCCTTCCTGAGTTGTTATGATCAGTGTGTTCCTTTTGTGTTAATGTTGAAAGCTGTTCTGTGAAAGAGTTGGTTAGGCTTGCTTCAGACTGGCTAGTGCTAGGGTCTGATTTATGACATCCTGTGTCTTGGGCCTCTTGTGGAATTCGGCTCCTCATGCTTCAACCATGTTTTGACCAAATCTTAGATTGTCTGATTCGGTCTGATATCCTACAGTATGTTATTTACTCGTCCTCTTGCTGGTGTTGTGTTGAGCCAGCGAATAGCACAGAGAGCCATAAGTGTGCTCTTTAGCTCGGTATTTAATAGCACTCCTAGGTGAGGAAGTATTAATGCAGATTTACGGACAGGGTTGGAAAGGCACACGGACCACCCACATCTGCGCTACTGACTGGAGTTTGGAAGTCAGTCAGCTTTATGGTGGGTTTAATAACAGGATGCAGATGCCTATAGTGCTAAAGTTATAGTGATAAAAACAAAGAAAATGTTAAAATTGTTAAATGCTACAAATCTCAAAACAAATATTTATATTTAAATGTAAATTTATTTATTTATTGATTGATTGGTTGATTGATTGATTTTGTAACTAGTTTTAATAAAGTCAGCAATCACTGTGAATCTTAAAGTAATTCCTAAAGTCATTAATAAAAACAAGTGGTTTTAACACCTACTGTGGGTTTAAAGCCTACTGTATCATATTTGATATTCTAAGTCCTTTTATATAGTTAGTAATATTTCAAGATGAACGCTTACTGGACTGAAGCAACTTAGATTTACTGGATTATCTATGAGTGCAAGGTTATAAAGCAACTAGCACATTTATACCATCAGGACTTCCAGAGTGTTGTGGACGGCAGTGCTGGTGAGTGACACTGACAGAGCCCCAGTGCATTCCCCAAAATCACAGGAAAGGTCAAAGAGCTCATGCCACAGAGACACTGATCTAAGCTGAAGCCCCACAAGGTATACCGCAGGTGCACGTCGTTTCCGATTTTCCACTCAACACTACCTTTATGTAGGTTGACCGACACAATAGTGCTTTCCTCTGTGTCTCGCTCAGTCTCTCTTTAACTAGAACTTTTGAAAGAAGTCCCAAGGTACTGGGAAGACAATTTTCTAAAGGTTCGATAATTTGAGAGCAACTTGTCATTGGCAATTGAGCAAAGTGTTGTTTCAATGTAAAAACCGTTCTTGAGACAATTATTTTGAAATTTCTAGGGAGCATCTGTCAGTGCTGAGGTTAAATTTTCTCAGATTACTTGTCAAAATGTATTGAATGTCTCCCTGTGAAATCTCCGTAAAAGCGTCTCCTGTACCTCTCAGCTGAATCAATTCCTTTGAGGCAATTTTTATCAAATTGATTCATAACACGAGGTGTTATCTCTAAATTTTACCATGAAGACAATGAATATAGTGGATGTTTTGTGAAGATGCAGAAAAAGTCACTGTTGCTTACTAGGCATTTATTTACTACCAGATATTGTATTTTTAATATAAATATATATATATAGTTGTGCTCATAAGTTTACATACCCCTTGCAGAATATGCAAATATGTTAATAATTTTAACAAAATAAAATAAGAGAGCTCATGAAAATTGCATGTTATTTTTTATTTAGTACTGTCCTGAATAAGCTATTTCACATAACAGGTGTTTATATATACTCCACACGAAAAAAAATAATAACTGAATTTATAAAAATGACCCCGTTCAAAAGTTTACATACCCTTGAATCTTAATACTTTGTGTCGTTTCCTGGATGATCCACGACTGTTTTTATATTTTGTGATAGTTGTTCATGAGTCCTGC
>NW_015649561.1:911006-920445 GCF_001515625.1 Sinocyclocheilus rhinocerous | reverse complement strand
TTTACATACACTTTGCAGTATCTGCAAAATGTTATTTATTTTACCAAAATAAGATTGATCATACAAAATGCATGTTATTTTTTATTTAGTACTGACCTGAACAACATATTTCACAAAAGACGTTTGCATATAGCCCACAAGAGAAACTAATAAATAAAAATTACCCCGTTCAAAAGTTTACATACGTTTGATTCTTAATACTGTGTTGTTACCTGGATGATCCACAGCTGTTTTTGTTGTTTTTGTGATAGTTGTTCATGAGTCCTGCATTGGTCCTGAGCAGTTCAACTGCCTGCTGTTCTTCAGAAAAATCCCCCAGCTCCTGCACATTCTTTGGTTTTCCACCATCTTCTGCATATTTGAACCTTTTCCAAAAGTGACTGTATGATTTTGAGATCCATCTTTTCACACTGAGGACAACTGAGGGACTCATATGCAACTATTACAGAATTTTCAAATGCTCACCGATGCTCCAGAAGGAAAAAACATGTATTAAGATCAGGGTAAATTTAACTTATTTTGTCTTCTGAGAAACATGTAACTATCTTCTTGTAGCCTTTGAAGGGCAGTACTAAATGAAAAAAATATGATACTTAGGCAAAATAAGAAAAATGTACACATCTCCATTCTGTTCAAAAGTTTTCAGTTTTTCCCCGTTTTTGGGGAATGTTTTTTCCTTCTGGAGCATCAGTGAGTGTTTGAACCTTCTGTAATAGTTGCATATGAGTTCCTTTAAAGTTGTCAGTTGCAATTTATTTCTCATAATTATGTCTGTATCTCACAATGTGACTTTATGTCTCAACTTAATATCTTTACGTCACATTTATTTTACTCTTGAGGTGGAAACAGGTTTACATAGGATGCAGAATCACACAAAGGATTATTATGAGATAAAGACAATAGTATTTGGCTAGTCATGTGATCTCAACATGCATGGCATCCCTATATGTAAAGCTTTTATTAGACTATGAGCCTTGGAAGTGTACTTCATTATAGTGTTTGGGAAAGATGGTTGAAAGAGTTTTTTTTTTTTTTTTACAATTCCATTTGGTGAGGCTATAGCACAGAATCACACACTTCACCTTTAAGAAAAAAAGCTAAATCTTTACTTTTATTAAATATTAAAATAAATATTTTAACATTAAATGCATAAATAATATTAATATTCTTATAAATAATGCTAATAATACAATTTAAAAATACTTTAAAATATTTCTCAGACTGTTTACGTAAATGTGAATGTGTGCTGTCCATTCAGGGAAAAAAAAGTTTCATTAAATATTTACAAAAAAGATGAAGGGTATTCATGAACAATAATCATAAGAATTCCTTCACTGATGTCATGCATCGGTGGCTTATTCTTATTTCTATTCCAGCATCCAACCAAAAAAACAGAGGGAAATGCACCCCAGGCAGATAAATGGATCATATCAGTATTCAGCGTCTGTGGGTGAATAGGACTCATCTTCATTCTGTCTCTAAGAGAGCTCATTGTCCTGTTGATCCTCAGATCAGCTCCCTCATGCTGGTTTGGAGTCAGTCAGAGTCTCACTATTGCTTTGGTTTAGGTCATAACTGTCTCCTGCCGACAGGACTGACAGCGGCCCGAAATAGAAACCGGTCCTGGAGATTCTGCCGTCAATTGGGCAGAAAATAGGAGATGACAGTGGAGCCTGCCCTGCCTGCTGAAATAGATCGGCTCCCCGATGGCTTTAATGTCATTATTACCTCTCAAATGCACTGTGCAAAACGCATCAGCTGGCTTAGAAACGCCGCAGAGCGTTGCAGAGCAGGTAGTACATGCACGCGGCAGCGTGATGGCTTTGACAGGCGAGTCCAGGGAGGCAGATGGCTCTGTGTGGCTGCTTCTGCCTGTATTAGACTCTGGCCTTTGCTTGCTTTCTCTCTCACCTTAATGGACCCAACCTTTACTCCTCCTAACTGTCTCACTCCAGATGTGGCAAGGATATTCTGCAGATTGCAGATTGCTGAAAAAGGGGCCAAGGAAAGCACAGATCACTGTGAATTCAAAGTCTTACAAAGATCAAGTGGTCATCAGGATGAATACTCATGTTCTGTTTACACTGACTGGACTGTTTTTAAGTTTGATGTACACTAATGTTCAAAATTTGAAAGGCTAGGTTATAATCCTTCAGAAATCATTCTAATATGCTGATTTGCTATGCATTACTTATTATATTATCTATAATAAGCATCATACATATATAGTCCAGAGGTTGACCCCAAACAAAACACAAGGGTTGTCTTTTTTGGGAAAGAGAGGACAAACAGAGCAGTTCCTGTAGGTCTGGCTTTTCTTCAGATCAAAGTGAAGTCACACTAGCTAAGGGGCCTTAAGTCTCAGCGAGAGGTTGATGGGCTCCTCAGGAGCTGTGAATGTGAAACTGGCAGGAGAGGAAGTCCATGGAGTGCATTGGTGTGATACACTCTCTCCATCAAGTGGAAAAGAGCTTTTCGCAGAGGGGAGCTGGCGGGGGGCATCAGAAGAGAAGATGTGTAGTAGATCTCCTCTATCCAGGACAAAGACGGTCAACTCGTCTTGATCAAATAGAGATGTATACACATTTTCAGAATGAATGGCAAATTTATTTCTGGATTTTTTTTTTTTTCATAGTAACAGCCTTTTAAAGCAACATATAATTGGGACACTGGCTGCAACCGAGAATATGATGACTGACAGAGAGACAGGGAAGTGAACAGGTTAAAATTTTTCAAACAGATCTGGAAAAATTTAGTATTAAATGTAATATTATATTAATATTATTTGGACTCTCATTCTGACGGCACCCATTCACTGCAAAGGACCCATTGGTAAGCAAGTGATGTAACGCTAAATTTCTTCAAATCTATTGTGATAAAGAAACAAACACATCTTGGTTGGCCTAAATGTATTATATAAGAAATTAAAGAACAGTTTAACTCAGATTACTCACCATATACACATATAGCTGAATGACAATAAAAGACTTGTGTGAAGCTTAGTGCATTTAAAAAGCATTAAGCGTGGGATCATGCTTCTCTTGTCTATAGAATTACGTAAGAAGATAAACATATCCTCCTCGCGTGTTGGATTTTCATGTTGGACTGGGAAGAACCTACTTAGAATTCATGCAGACTGCGAGTGTGGCGCTCCCCTAAATCCACTTTGACAATCCATGAAAATGTGATCCTGAATTATTAGCTCGTCCAGTCTGGAATGATGAAGGGAGTGCAAATCATAAGATGAATAATTGATTTTTTTCTTTTCCCTTTTTTTGCATTTAAGCTTGAGAAAAAAAATCCCAGCATTGTTGGTGTTAAATATAAGTGTGGAAAACCGGAGACCTGAAGCACAATCTTTAATGGAAGGGTTTGTGATAAATGAGCGAGCAGGACAATAAACAAGTGGAACACAAAGAGTTCAAGACCTCCTGGCCGTTGTGTGAACTCTAGAGGATGTGGCACGTTTGTTTCGGTGCCATGGCCATCACATGCCAGCGCCGTCTCTCGTCTTACTCTCATTCCAGACAATGCCAGCCCTAGTTAGGAGTCTCACAGGGCACAGACAACGTTTTCACTCCTTCCGTGTTGTTTTTTTCAAGTCGACAGCTTTCTACTTGTCTCCTTCACTCAGGCCGGATCTATGGAAATGTCTAACAGCTCTCTCGGCTAAATGTGGATGCCAATCAAACGGACGTTCTCTGTGAATGAAATGAAAAATTGAGGGCAGGGCCGCTGTTGTTTTTATAAACAAGATTTCATTAGGATTCAGGCTGATGAAAGCAGACCCTTTTCCACAACATATCGATCCGGTTTTATTGACCACATGACTCGCAATGGTACTACATTTTACACAGTCTTGTCACAGTCAACTGTTTTGACTCTTATTGACACTATTTCTAGCAGCAAGTTTACCGAAAGGCTAAACTGCGGAAGGGAAAAAAGAGCCCTCCAACTCTCCACTTTCCTGAAAGCCTTATCTAATGATCTTTCTCTCACAAACACACCACTCTCAGTCAATATGTTTGTCTGGACTGACAAGAGAGAGCCCACACCAAGTGCGACAGTTTAGAGTCAAATGGCTCAAAGAGCTCAAGGTCTCTTTACCATGGCTGACACCTGGGCACACACAGGCATTCATTCTCTGTAGTCTATGGGCTCTATTGCTGGCTGTGTCATCATCAGACACCAGTACACAATGTCAAAGAACTCGCTGCGCTAAATGAGAGGTAGTGACACTGACCTTCAATTTTTGAAATATATGGACAAAATTACTTGGGCACACAGTATCAAGTGCAACACTGATCTGTCCTTTGTATTTGGCAATGACAGTAGTGACAAGACATAAAAGATGTGGTCTTGGCTTCATTTTAATGGTTGTCTAATAAAACATCTGTATACTACCTGTACTAGATACATGTAAGTAGTTACTAAGTAGCATGTAGTATACTATTTATTATAAAGTGCAAACTGTTTTCACAACAGCTACCGGAAAATGTTTTGTAATCATCCTTGCGTTAGAACATTTTCTACATAAAATGCTATTATGCTTGATAACCATTCAGAAAACATTCTATGACGGTTCTCTCAAATTTACAAATAAAACTGTTTTGCATTAACGTTAATAGAACATTTTATACTATAACATTAGTATGCTTGATAAACATTTTGAAAAGGTTCTCTCAAAGTTACAAATAAAACATTCTTGCAATAATGTTAATAGAACGTTTTTCACACAAAACTTTGTTAAGATTGATAAACATTCTGTAAAGGGTCTCTCAAAGTTAAATATAAAATGTTTTCGCAGTAACATTACTACAACGTTATCCATGCTTTGTTGGTGTAGCCATTTTGTATTCTGTGTTTTTGTGCTTTTGTTTTGTAATGTGGACTTGTAGTTTGTAGTTATGTTATATCCGTGATTGTTTTCACCTGTGTCTTGTTAGTCTTTTTACATAGTCGCATGCGGAATTCAGAACCGCATACTACTCTTACTTCAAAATATCTTTCTATGGCAGACAAAGTAAGAGTAGTATGCTAGTATGCAGTTCCGAATTCAGCCTTAGCATTTGCTTGGTGAGCTTTTGTCCTTTCCTGGATGTTGCACGTTGGTTTACTCAGTTCTGTTCGGCTGTATGTACTTTTGTTATTTTATAATTTTCCTGGTTTCAGAGTTCATCTTCTTTGACAGTAACATTATAACTAGAGGACATTTTGACTATTCTTGTTTAAAATAGCTGTATCCATGAGTGAAACAAAAGCAATTAAAAACAGTTTGTGTCTTATACAAATGTCTGTATACAAAAATGAGTCAAAATAAATATATTTTTGTGAATTCTAACCTCCAAACTAAAACAAACTAAAGGTTTATCCTCACCTGATCCGAACAAATTTGATTTGTGTTCGGATCAGGTAAAGATCAACCTTTTAAGAGCATAGTGTAAATCTTTTTATACTGATCCCTTTGTGGGTTAAGTTTTAAAAAGCGCTTCAGGTTGCCTACAGTGATTTTATGGGGATTCTGTTGAAAAAACCAAGGTGGAGCCGTGCAAGTGATCTATTTTGTAAGGCAAGAGTACAAACCTTTCCGGCTTTAATGAGAAATTTGATGTATACATTTATTTGTTGGTTGGATGATTCACAGAATGCTATTAATAACGTTGCGGTTAAATCCTAGGTTTATTCTGTGCAAGACCAGTCACCTATATGAGATACTATTGTTATAACTTTCTTTTTTAAGTGTATTGCATTGTTTTGTATTCTGTACTGTCTGTTTTATTGTTTTGCTAATGGAACTTGAGTCTGGAAATAAAATTAAATGAATGAATGTATGAATGATTGAACTGTTATATTTTAACTGATAGACAAATATTGAGGCAAGTTGCCACATATGTTTCTGTCACTGTCATTCTGTTACACTGTGGAAGCTTCTGTCACGAAAACAAATTCCTCGTATGTGTAAACATACCTGGCAATAAAGCTCATTCTGATTCTGATTCTGATCATTCTGATTCTGATTCTGTACTTACTCGCTACTTACTCGCTATTTCAACTTTACTGTGTAATACTATGTATGTATGCACTATCATGTATCTTTGCACTATGTGTGTGTACTTTCTTCTGCACTGAAAGCTCCTGTCGTCTAGTCAAATTCCTTGTGTGTGTAAACATACTTGGTAATAAAGCTCCTTCTGATGTTGTATATTATTTTACTATCACTATTTTAAATTGCAATTTTAATTCATTATTTCTTGTTTGTAATTGTTTTTTTTTTAATGTTACTAAAAAGATGTTAAAATAATTTTAAATACAACTATGCTGGTGGAAGTTATTTTATCATTTTAAAAAGTTTTTTTTCTTAAATCAACAGCAGTGTAACTGCTTACCTACACTTACCTATTTATTGTGACAGCAGGTTGATTAACTTTTTTTTTTCAATAACTTTGAAAATGTTAAATTGTTTAATTTTTATATTTAAGAGTTACATGTTCTTGTATGTTATAGTTTTTCTTTCACAGCCTTAGAAATATTCAGTAAAGTCAACTGTGACAACCCAGTCTCATCGAAATCACCAATAAAACATGGCAGTGATGATTATAACAAAAGCACACAAAATAAAGCTGAAAAATATTGTTTAAATAAAAAAATCTGTTTATGAAGACAAATGCAACAGAGTCCAGTACAGTTTCCGACAAACGGCTCCTCAAAAGCGGCTGACAACGACCGTTTCTCACCATTTTTCACATTCATTTTTATTTCTTCCTCCCTCTCTGTCTCCTTGCCCCGCAAGCCTCCCACAGCTTGTTAAATCACAACATGTCACGCTGCTTGATTGCAACAGTCAAGATCTAACATATGCCACCTGTGGGTGTGCTTTAAAGCCTGTAAATTATATTAAGCCTATAAAAAAAGATCAGCTATCACAGACCCGTGATGGACTGGAATAATTACGGCGGGTCTCACTTTGACTGTAAAGCTCACGCAAGACAAAGAGGTAGAAAGGAAGAATGATCGAATAAAATCATGTGTGTACCCCAAGGAGACAGCATGCGTGATTCAGTGCTCCAGCCCCCCATCAGGAGACAGAAGCATCTCGTCATGCAACCATAAACAATGGCTATTATATCACACAAGCCATTATTTCGTAAAATACATTTGAATACTTAAATGAATATGTTGGACCTTTTAATCTGAGTTCTATGTAATCATTTCAGTCTAATTAAGACTAATTAATTTTATGGGCGTGGTTTATTTAGATTTATCGCACTGAATATGAGTAGGCATCTCCTGAACAAACGCTCAACACACACCGCGGTAATTTTAGTTACAAAACACGGCGCTCTCGCTGAGATGTGACTGTTCCAGTGGTGACATGATTTAAGGGTCAGCTCAGCTAATTAACTCTCAAGCCACAGATTTCATTACCCACAGTGCTGCTGGTCTGATCAGTGTCTCTCACACTCTCACACCTATAGGCTGGGTTGCGTTGTGGAGGTGTGCTGGTCAGTGGCTAATGAAAAAGATGATACAAGTATATCTGGCAGGCAACAAAGTGAGATGAACCTGTTCATGTTAAGTGTGGCTCACCTCAGATTGCAACATTCGCTCATCCTTAACCACATATAGTGCATAATGTTTTCTGTGATAAAATTGTTGTTTTAGGTGACAAAATTATATATTAGTATATAATGAATAAATGCTGCTCATTGTGTCTTTTGTGTGTGTTTAAAAACAATGTTACCAAAACTCACAAATCCTTACAATTTCTATTCATTATCAAAGCCTATATAGCCATCTATGGATCTCCATCCATCCATTGGTGTGTTCACAGAAGCTTTCTTTTGATTAAACATGACATTTGGTATTTGTGTTTGCACACAAATGCAGAAGTATTCTGCACTGTATTCTGGCCCAAAGCAACACATTCTTAATTTTCCCGCAGTTTGACAGAGTCGTTCAAACTGCAGTAATGGCAACGCTTTCAGGTACAAGTACAAATATTAACAGCAAATTTCTCAATTGCTTCCAAGTCCTTACTGAATGATTATCAGACATAATACATGAAAGATGATTTGATGCAAGCTGGATTTCTCTATCTATCTATCTATCTATCTATCTGACTGTCTATCTATCTGACTGTCTGTCTGTTTGCAACATATAGGTAATAAGTGAGATAGTCTGTCTAAGGGACTACCAGTGCTTGGCAGTTAAAAAAAGAGAGAAATCATCTTTTCAAACAGAGAAAGTCGACTCAGCGGAGGGAGCACAAATTGGTGTTGTTGAAGGAAAGCTTTTATTGTTGAAATAGGTGCTTTTCAAAAAAAGTGAGGGGGGCAGGGCTGTGTTACAGTTGTGGCCTGGTCAGAGCAAAACACTTGCTATTTAGCTGATGCTTTCATCTGAAGTACCTTGCAGTACACTAATTGCAGGGACAGTCCCTTCGGAGGAACCTGGGGTTAAGTGCCTCGCTCAGAGGCACAACGGTGATACAGCAGGATTGTAATCTCAGTAATGGTTTGATTCCTAAGTCACCCATTATATTTCATACTACACCTGTAACCCCGGTGAACCTAACTCAGGACAGATGAGATCACCCCACTTCAGTTGCATTATACCCTCAAATCAGTGCAGTTATTAAAGGTAAGATTTTTGAACTATTTAATTTAGTATCCACCAAAAAGACAAGAAGAGTAGTTATCTTTTATTTTACAAGAAAATACACTGGTCTTAAAATGTAAATGTGTCTTTTATCTCCCAATAGTAACACATCTCATAATTAATACATCTAATTTTCAGATAATCCTTCTATCGCTGTGTTAGTATCCTTACTTGTTCTTCAGAATGTAAGTATGGCAAGTAAAATCTGTAAACCAATCAAACAAAAAGGATTTGGCACCATATCATGTGTACAAGAAGTCTTATTTGAGACAATCCCTGGCATAATTTACCTAGTTTATATGTTCTTGAATAAACCAGTTAATCACTTAGTTTTTTTTTTTTTCCTTTTAAAGACGGAATTAAATCTAGAGGGCTGTTTGTAGCTGATGATTATAATTTAGGTATGCATCAGCGCTTTAGTCAAACATGTGTTTAACGCCTCCAGACGTCTGTGCTACCTGTTTTCAGATTCAAACTTGTCTCTCCCAGTCGGCCAAAAAAACTCCTGAGCACACCAGAAAGTGAAAGAGCATCATCTGTTCCTCACTTAGATCATCTGTTATTCAAATCTACATGTGCACTCTGTCACCTACAGTACGAGCCAGATCCAGCATTAATGGACACTGCAGTCTGTTGTGGGATATTCAATATTCAAATGATGCTGAGGTCATGGGGTCCAGCTCATTATGAGTAATAAGAAAAGCACATTTACATTGCTTGTATACAATATGGCTCTGTCAATATGGCCTGTCCGTAAAGGGCTGGTCATAATGAACAGCTG
>NW_015649561.1:906785-909428 GCF_001515625.1 Sinocyclocheilus rhinocerous | reverse complement strand
ATCTATCTATCTATCTATCTATCTATCTATGTGTCTGTCTGTCTGTCTATATGGCTGTCTATCTGTTTGCAGCATGTAAGTAATCAGTGAGATATAGTCTGTCTAAGGGATTACCGGTGCTTGGCGATTAAAAAAAAAGAAAGAAAGAAAAACATATTTTCAAACAGACAAAGTCAACTCAGCAGAGCACAAATTGGTGTTGTTGAAGGAAAGCTTTTATTGTTGAAATAGGTGCTTTTCAAAAAAAGTGAGGGGGGCAGGGCTGTGTTACAGTTGTGGCCTGGTCAGAGCAAAACACTTGCTATTTAGCTGATGCTTTCATCTGAAGTACCTTGCAGTACACTAATTGCAGGGACAGTCCCTTCGGAGGAACCTGGGGTTAAGTGCCTCGCTCAGAGGCACAACGGTGATACAGCAGGATTGTAATCTCAGTAATGGTTTGATTCCTAAGTCACCCATTATATTTCATACTACACCTGTAACCCCGGTGAACCTAACTCAGGACAGATGAGATCACCCCACTTCAGTTGCATTATACCCTCAAATCAGTGCAGTTATTAAAGGTAAGATTTTTGAACTATTTAATTTAGTATCCACCAAAAAGACAAGAAGAGTAGTTATCTTTTATTTTACAAGAAAATACACTGGTCTTAAAATGTAAATGTGTCTTTTATCTCCCAATAGTAACACATCTCATAATTAATACATCTAATTTTCAGATAATCCTTCTATCGCTGTGTTAGTATCCTTACTTGTTCTTCAGAATGTAAGTATGGCAAGTAAAATCTGTAAACCAATCAAACAAAAAGGATTTGGCACCATATCATGTGTACAAGAAGTCTTATTTGAGACAATCCCTGGCATAATTTACCTAGTTTATATGTTCTTGAATAAACCAGTTAATCACTTAGTTTTTTTTTTTTTCCTTTTAAAGACGGAATTAAATCTAGAGGGCTGTTTGTAGCTGATGATTATAATTTAGGTATGCATCAGCGCTTTAGTCAAACATGTGTTTAACGCCTCCAGACGTCTGTGCTACCTGTTTTCAGATTCAAATTCGTCTCTCCCAGTCGGCCAAAAAAACTCCTGAGCACACCAGAAAGTGAAAGAGCATCATCTGTTCCTCACTTAGATCATCTGTTATACAAATCTACATGTGCACTCTGTCACCTACAGTACGAGCCAGATCCAGCATTAATGGACACTGCAGTCTGTTGTGGGATATTCAATATTCAAATGATGCTGAGGTCATGGGGTCCAACTCATTATGAGTAATAAGAAAAGCACATTTGCATTGCTGGTATACAATGTGGCGCTATCAATGCGGCCTGTCCGTAAAGGGCTGGTCATAATGAACAGCTGTCAGGTATGTCTGTATGGCATTGTTGCCATAATTGCGGTGATATCACGTAATTAAATCACGGATGCGAGTTCCAGCATCCAAGCCACATGGAAACTTGTGTAAGAAAAAAGTTGAGAGGATTATTTCATATTTGAAGCTTTGTGGAAAAATATGAACATTTTTATTTATTTTTTTTGCTACTTGTGAAATTTACTTTTAGTGAGTCACCTTCATGTGGTATTTGCATTTAAAGGGGTCATATGATGCGATTTCAAGTTTTCCTTTCTCTTTGGAGTGTTACAAGCTGATTGTGCATAGATAAGATCCCTGAAGTTGCAAAGACTAAAGTCTCAAAACCAAAGAGATATTCTTTATCAAAGTTAAGACTCTGCCACGCCCCCCTAAAACGGCTCATTCTAACACGCCCCCACATATCAGCAAAGCTAGGGCTGGGTCTGCCTCCTCCAGGGGCAGCGCTTGTAGGCTCACCACCTGATTCCTGAAGGGAGTAGTGGGAACCTTGGGCACATAGCCGGGCCGGGGCCTCAGGATTACCTGGGAGTCAGCCGCCCCAAACTCTAGACACGAATCGTCGACCGAAAATGCGTGCACATCCCCTACCCTCTTGATGGAGGCCAGTGCAAGCAGGAGCAGAGTTTTCAATGAAAGAAACTTTAGCTCAACTAAATGCAAAGGCTCGAATGGCAGCGACATAGACTTTAAGGGTGGAGGGAGACAGCCTTCGCTCCAACCCTTGCTGAAGAAAGGAAAGCACGACCCTGATCGGGCATTTCCCGGTTGTCTGTTCGGACCAACACGTGCTTGCCTCGTAAGTGCCTTTTGAGAGGTCTGACCACGGGGTGAAGGTTTGGCGACAGGCCGGTGTAACTTGGACCCGGTGAGTGCCGCGCTGCCACGTCCACCTCCGGACTCGGCCATGAAGCCAGTGCTAAAGCGGTCTCATATGAAGCAGCCCCAGCGGTGTAACTGCCGCTGCAGCTGCCATATGCCCCAGGAGCCTCTGAAATTGTGTTTCACACAACTGAACCTGAGACTGAGCTAGTATAAGCCAATCGTCGAGATAGTTGAGGATACGAACACCCTGCTCTCTGAGGGAAACAAGAGCCCCCTCCGCGACTTTCGTGAAGACACGGGGAGACGGGGACAGCCCGAAGGGCAGGACCATGTACTGATATGCACATCCTTCGAACGCAAACCACAGAAATGGTCTGTGGCGCGGAAGGATCGACACATGAAAGTACGCATCCTTCAGGTCGATCGCTGCAAACCAATCTCGGGGA
>NW_015649561.1:902417-906621 GCF_001515625.1 Sinocyclocheilus rhinocerous | reverse complement strand
AGATAGTTGAGGATGCGAACACCCTGCTCTCTGAGGGAAACAAGAGCCCCCTCCGCGACTTTCGTGAAGACACGGGGAGACGGGGACAGCCCGAAGGGCAGGACCATGTACTGATATGCACGTCCCTTGAACGCGAACCACAGAAATGGTCTGTGGCGCGGAAGGATCAACGCATGAAAGTACGCGTCCTTCAGGTCGATCGCTGCAAACCAATCTCGGGGATGGACATCACACAACCCAGAGAACTCGCGGTGACCTTCGTCGCTCGGATCGCGAGGTCAGTTGCGGTTTGGAGCTCTTTCAGAACTTCCGGATCGTGACCACCCTCATGCAGGTCCTTCAGTGTCTTGGCCTGATGAACCTGCAGTAACGCCATAGCGTGTAAGGCGGAGGCAGCTTCTCCACAAGCCGTATAAGCACTGCCGGTCAGACCAGACGAATGCCTACAGGCTCAGGAGGGGAGCAACGTGTTACCATGCCAGGAGGAGGCGGTCTTAGGACACAACTGCATCGCATTCTTAAGCCACCCTTAAGAAGCCAATCGTTCAACCTCGAGGGCTCGGGACGCGGTGGAGGTTTCCACTCGAGCCCTACCCTCTCTGCAGCCCGGGAAAGTATAACCGACATCTCCTTATCCGATTCACGCTGTCCACCAACACAAGAAGCTCCCTAGAGCACGCTAAACACGTCACACACGAAGCAGTTGTTTTGAACATTTCAAATATTCAAAGGTAATAATAATAATAAACAGGTTTTAAAAGTCTAAATATAAAAAGCAACAGCTTTTGCAACTGTTCAGATAGACTTGTGTAAATTCCACATGTCAGTTTAATCTGTGTGGGATGTGGCTCAATCTCGTCCAGGCCTCAAGTGGAGTGAAAACTGTTTATGTGATAATAATGAAAGAATCCTAATTTGAGGAGTTTGTTAGTGTTAATGATTTGCGGGGCAGGGCGTATTCCAGTTTGATGGCGCGTTAAACCAAACCCACAAACTTCTGCCAGACAGAAATTAATCAAAGTCGTCGCATTCCCACAATGACCCTGGCACAGGAATGAAAATTAATTGTTTCTGATAGCAGTACGCAGTTATTTAAGTTCTGCCTGCTATGCAATTTCAGCATGCTGACAAATTTGTGTGTATTTGAGCATCTCAAAGAGACGAGGTGACACATGTGAAAATGTGCCATTAAGCTGGCAGGTGGCTCAATTATCCTCTTCCCAGCAATTAGGCAGCACACATCGTCATCTTCAAGGGCATCGGCAAATATGTTTTCTCACTTGTTTTCCAGCAGGATGAGTCAGCCGCAGCCAGCATAATTTTCCCCCAATTGTTTCCAAGCTGGAGGATGACATTTTACAAAATACAAACTTCCGGCGCTCACCCCTAACAACTTGTGGAGCGTGGACCGGCTTTTTGTTTACACCCTGCCAACAGCAAATATCGGACAAAACTGCCTATTTGCACTTGGCAGAAGGAAAACGTTCACACCATCCCCCGCACACCATGCAGATCTAACAAACAGCATTGTAGGAGAATGCCGCACTAGTAAACTAAACCCGTCTGATTTAATGATGTGTTATTGTGAGACGCGTACGCCGACCCGAGAGGGGCCATGTGTGGAGACACGGAGGGAAAAGCTCTGTTTGGAAATGTGTCTGGGATCCACGATGATGAACATGGAGAGAAGGTCACGTTCAGTCATCGGCACTCACGAGTAGGAAATGCACAACGCTATAACCACACTCTTGAGCACTGTGTGACCACAACCCTTTAAGGCTAATTCACACTGCAACGACAGACGCCGACCAATGGCGACAATCACCAAATTACAGAATGTCGCTTCCCAGGCATTCCACAAGCCACCAAACGCTGACCGAACATGTTCACTTGGCGGAAACAAGAGCTGACCAACGCCAACCAAGCTAACAGGGAATGCTCACAGAACTTTGGCTAACATTCTGGCAAGATTCTGTCAAAGTTATAGGAACAAACGTTCTTCCAAGTTCACTCAAAGTTATCTGCTATTTAATAATGTCCTCAAAATGTTTGTTTTTTATTCACAGAATTTATTTTCTATTTAATTGAACGTTTGTCTAACATTTTTTAAATGTTCCTATAGCTATTTGTTTTGGAATGTTGAGAGAACATTCAAAATTAACGTTCCCATAATTTTTGCAGAATGATAAAATGGAACATTCGCATAACCAAGAGATTTTTTTTTTTTTATGTTTTTTTAAATTGGCTGTTGTGAACATTCAGAACACATACAGAAATTATGTTTTTATAACTTAATAGGAACCTTAACAAAATACCTTAACTTACCTTACTGTAACTTAGTTATTAGCCCCTTTCACACATACCAGTAAATTGCCATAAAATTACCGGAACGACTTTACCGGTAACTACAAAAATGTGCTGTTCACACAGGCAATGACATTCCATCTTTTTAGCGTCAAAGCACCATTCACACATCAGTTTTAAAATACCGGTAAATTCAGTGATATTATTAACTAGAAATTACCTCAAAACGGCTGCGCCTTCCGGTGTTGTGTTTGTAAACAAGGAGAGGTATACGTGGTCAGTGTTTTTGTTGATGTTTTAATTTTTGTGTCAAACGTTAAAATTTTTGCAGCTGCTTTTGGCCCAGAGACATCATATTAGATTACTTCAGACATTTATTTGACTTCCGTAAACTGTGTAAATGCGTCATCTGCATCAGAATGTTATGTTTGGCCCAGAGTAGACATCTTATGTCAGCATGTTCTGAAGTTGTACGTGTTCATATTGGTAATCTCGTTCGCGTTTGCACAGAGCACATCAGAACAAATTTACCGATATTTTTTGGAATGGTAATTCCATTTTTAATGGTAATTTACCAGAAAAGACTGTATATGTACAGCCGAACGCACAATCTTTCAAAGTATCAGTTTATACAAAGTAGCCTATATATTTTGCGCTAAAACTGAAATATACTTTGTACTTTAGTCTTCATCTCCTGGTGCAGTAGTGTGAATTAGCCTTTAGGCACAGCAAACTTGTCACAGCACATTTGGATTCTAAATAATCAAAAAGTTCTCTTGAGAAATACGCATACAGAAGTAGTGCCACTAAATACGAGTGGAAGCCCCACAGAGCATGCCAGAGGTAAAATTATTTTAGTCCCGATTGCACTGTAATTGGCTTTATAACCTGGGTCTCTTCTGATCCTGGCTTTGACCTCCGCCGTAATGCCAATAATCACCCAGCAGACGTGATGTGTAGCGAGCCACAGGCATCAGATGTGACCATCTGCACCATCCAGCAGAGCATCCAGATCCTCATCAGTGTTGTAGGTAGGACAGTTCTCAGAATGGCCAGATCTTTGTGTACAGCACAGTTGGACAGATGGAGGGTAAATAGTGACTGTTTCAGGTATATTATAGTCTGAGACTGTCGGCCTATGAACCACCCACAGCCTGTTTACTGACCATCTGATACACATTACACACAAAACTGGCAAAACTATCCAAAAACCAGCAGTTCCAGTTTGATTGGCTGGTTTAAATATCTGAGAGTCACAAATAATGCATAATGTAATATATAGGCCTACGAACTGCTTATTTTACCAACTATACTACCAGTCAACAAAATTCAGTACCAGTCAAAAAGATGTTTTTGAGTCTCTTATGCTTTTATTTAATCAAAAATACAATAAATATATTTTGAAATATTGTAACATTTATATTGTAATATGGTAAAATATTATTAAAATGTAAAAGTGTTTTTTGTATTTTAATATATTTTATATAGCTGTATAGATGTTGATTTGGTGCGCAAAAAAAATTCTTATTAATGTTGAAAACATTATGTGCTGATAAATATTTTTGTGACAATCATGATTCCTTTTTTTCAGGATTCTTTGAAGATTTGAAGGTTCAAAAGAACAGCACTTATTTGAAATCATTTGTAACATTATAAATATCTGTCACTTTTGATTGATTTAATGTGTCCTTGCTGAATAAAAGTAATAGTGTCTTTATAAAATCTGACCCCAAACATAAAAACATAACATTACAAATGGTGTTGTTCATGGACTACCAATAAAGAAAATTAATAAATATTTAAATAAATAATTACTGAAATTTGAATTTAGAATTTTTATTAATTTTAAACCGTGCATAAACACCAGATTTCAAAACTGAATTATATCTGCCGGTTTTTT
>NW_015649561.1:898225-901798 GCF_001515625.1 Sinocyclocheilus rhinocerous | reverse complement strand
GCGGTATGTGTGAAATAATCTATGTTCTACTTTTGCATAGACATATATTATGTTTACAAAATCTACATGCATTTCTACTCATTTCTTTGGGGTGTCTGTTGCTGGAATGCAATCATTTAATATATATAATTTTATGTTACACTGGTCACTGTACATGTCTAAAGGGGACAAATATTAAAAGTCTGGCAATGTGTGACTACTGGTGATGTCTTATTAAAGCTCTGTGATGGGAAGAGTTTAATTTTGCAGATTTAACAACAGGTACAGGTGACCTGTGAACTGAAGAGTTATTGACAGAAGCCTCTATTCTGATTTCCACCGTGACCTTGAGCGAGGCACTTAACCCCAGGATGCTCCACACGGCTGCCATGTAATTAGAGCGCGGGAAGTTGGTTTGAACAGACAAAAACCTGCTAAATGACAGGTAAGGAGGACAGACCTTTCAGTCAAACACATTACAGTGCTTCAGCAAGTCATGTCAGATTCACAATTAACTCGTGTAACAAAAATCTACAAAGCGAACGTGATTTCACCAGCCAGTGACAGAGAGGTTCTCCACTGATATTAGCCCTGTCAGGTCACTTGTCCTCAAGTCTATACCTTCCAGGAAGAGAATTCCCTGCACACCGACATATGTGCGCCACCGGAGCCCAAAGGGGACGTTTGCTCGTGGCCCATCTGGAGCGCTCTCCACTGCATGGCTTGTCAGGACTCTGTGATTTCCACACACATCACTGCATTTGAGAAGGTTAGCAGTGAATCACAAGAGCAGGGAGACATGGAGAGAGAAGACAGACGCACAAAAATCTGATAACCTGACACGTGTACCTACCTTTCGGGTTTTACACAGTTATCCGGGCTCAAACTGGCGGTCACAGGACCTGTATGTGGTTGCACACATTTAAAGGCTTAGCGGTTATTTTATTACGCTTGAACTTCAGGAGAGTTAAATATAATCCAGCTGTCTGTCACCATGTCAAATGCTTGTTAATGTTCTGCTGAAGAAGTCGTGAGACAAATCACGCTCGAGATCTGCGTGCGCTCAACAGCACAACAGGGCCCTCTGCTGTTTGCTCACGACTCACGCAAGTTTTACCACGTTAATTGACAATTTTCTATCTGTATTACCATAAATGCTAGCTAGAGCAATACAAGCAAACTGTCTAAAGGTAAAACACAAAAAGAAAATATGTTATGAATACTGATTTCTCTCGATACATTCAACATTTCAATATTTACCTAAATCTCTTAACCCAGCCCAAACTAATTACAATTGCCCAGACAGCAGCTATTCCTCAAATTACCCTGCGTTTAGCCACCTTTCAGTCAAACACATTACAGTGCTTCAGCAAGTCATGTCAGATTCACAATTAACTCGTGTAACAAAAATCTACAAAGCGAACGTGATTTCACCAGCCAGTGACAGAGAGGTTCTCCACTGATATTAGCCCTGTCAGGTCACTTGTCCTCAAGTCTATACCTTCCAGGAAGAGAATTCCCTGCACACCGACATATGTGCGCCACCGGAGCCCAAAGGGGACGTTTGCTCGTGGCCCATCTGGAGCGCTCTCCACTGCATGGCTTGTCAGGACTCTGTGATTTCCACACACATCACTGCATTTGAGAAGGTTAGCAGTGAATCACAAGAGCAGGGAGACATGGAGAGAGAAGACAGACGCACAAAAATCTGATAACCTGACACGTGTACCTACCTTTCGGGTTTTACACAGTTATCCGGGCTCAAACTGGCGGTCACAGGACCTGTATGTGGTTGCACACATTTAAAGGCTTAGCGGTTATTTTATTACGCTTGAACTTCAGGAGAGTTAAATATAATCCAGCTGTCTGTCACCATGTCAAATGCTTGTTAATGTTCTGCTGAAGAAGTCGTGAGACAAATCACGCTCGAGATCTGCGTGCGCTCAACAGCACAACAGGGCCCTCTGCTGTTTGCTCACGACTCACGCAAGTTTTACCACGTTAATTGACAATTTTCTATCTGTATTACCATAAATGCTAGCTAGAGCAATACAAGCAAACTGTCTAAAGGTAAAACACAAAAAGAAAATATGTTATGAATACTGATTTCTCTCGATACATTCAACATTTCAATATTTACCTAAATCTCTTAACCCAGCCCAAACTAATTACAATTGCCCAGACAGCAGCTATTCCTCAAATTACCCTGCGTTTAGCCTCCCTGTGTGTTCGCTTCACATCCGAGACTCTCATTTCTGTCTTCCTTTTTTACTTAATTAACAGCAGGTTTATCTCTCACCTAAAAAAAAACATCCTCAGTACTCCGGTTTAATTAAAAAGGGGGCTTGCATTCACCCGCCACATTATTCAGGAGTGTGTCTCTGCATGCAAACAAGCTAGTGCATCTCAGCCATTATGATAATTGGGAATATGAGCTCAATACTGGAGAATCCAAAGCTAATGCCATGTAAAGACAGATGTGCACCTCTGCAACCAGATGGGATCAGAGCATTAACATGAGTCAAAAATGATTATCCACGAGATAATTTTATTAAGCCTCATCCATTTATTTGTCTTTTATAATGTGCACTTTACAACTTACGGGTCATTCCCGCTTCAACTCTATTACTTGAAAAATGTATGTTATTTAAGGAAATAAAAGGGTATCAGAAATATGCTCAGGCACTTCAAATTATTTAATAGCCTATGACTAAATTATATAACGAATTGCAAGAAAATTAACAAAGTGGAACTTAGCAGGGTGGAAACAAACTTCCTTTGCTAATACCACTTTCTGTACATTTATTAAACAGGATGACATTTCTGTTGTGAGAAAAAGTGAGAAAAAAATAACTGATACCACAAAATGTTGTTGTTTTCTTCTTTATCAATAGTGATGTCACTTCCTGGAGGATAGTGTCATTAAAGGCAGAGTAAGTGATTTCTGGTAGCCAATGTTGATATTTGAAATCACCAAAACAAACACGCCCCTACCCCAAAAGGGTCTTGCCCCTATTTTGATAGCTCCGCCCCACACATACGTACGCAACCCAGGCAACGATTAGTTCTGTGAAACAAAGCAAAACCAATATTACACCGTGTCTACGGACGTGAGCGGCGCAGCGCAACAAATCCCCGACAGAAAACTGCTGCCGGGTTCTATTTATGACGTGCTGACACAAATTTCAAATGGTTTTCAACGGTCGTTTGATCGCGTCCAGTGTAGGCAGACTTTAGCTGTTGTAGACACGGTGTTACTCACCTATTGAGAAGAAACAAAGCAACCTCGGCGTCCGATCGCAGGCCTCCGCTCCTTGAGTTCTCTCCACCGCTGGAAAGCTGATCCGATATTTACACGGGTCCTACTTCTTGCCTTATCCTTCCGCAGACGTTTTCCTCTTTTGTTTTTTATCCGCCATCTCTATCTATCTGTCACTCGGCTCGGCTAATGTCCATCCCATGCACTGAAAGCTCTCTCCTCCACATCACGAGTAGACACGCCCCTTATTGCTGATTGGCTACAAGTTTGTTTTGCGATTCGGCCCGAATCAGTTTTCTAAAGTGTTTATGAAAAATCACTTTCTCTGCCTTTAA
>NW_015649561.1:873962-897696 GCF_001515625.1 Sinocyclocheilus rhinocerous | reverse complement strand
TATATATTTATTTATATATATAAATATATTTTTTTTTTGTTAAAAGTTGTATAGCACCTGGTGACATGGTAGATAAATAAACAATTAAAATCTGTTAAAATAAGTGAAATTAAATAATTAAAATAAAATAATTAAAACCACTCCAAATGATTTATGATTTAATTAATTGCATTAAATTTAAATGAAAAGTAATATGATTTCCATTCCTTTAAAAATGTTAATATATTATCCAATATTAAGGCATATGCTGTATGAAAAAGCAGTGCATACAGGAATGACCCTTATGTGTCGCTGTGATTAAGTTTCTTTTGAAATTAAAGTTGCGTGATCATTCAGACTGAGGCTAATCGTAAGTTTTGGGTGACATGAGATCTGACTGTCGAGGGCTTGCTTGTGACAGAGTTCATACTGCATTGACCTGGGTAAAGTTGGACACGGAGGGCCGCATCGGTTCGTCTCAGTCGTGCCTCTGCATTGATTCAACCAGTCTTCAGCAGTCGGACAGAATTCCAAATTGCCGCTTTTAGCAAGATCAGAAAAAGCAAAGAACAAACGTCATAGATGTAGCATTAATTTGCCAAATTAAAATGCCATTTGGCCAATACATTTTAAGTTCAACCTAGCCTTTGTACATTTTAATGGGCCGTAATTAAAATATTCAACAGGTAACAGGTGCGTGGGGTCGCCGAGCGTGGCCTAGGAAAGGTAGGAAAGTGTGCTTCTCCTTCGGATCAAAGCCCTGTTTTATACAAGTAAATGCCACTGAGTGGATGACATTTAACAAGCAGTGTTGTTTTGTAAGAGCATGTCAGGGAAAAGGTCAGGCAAGGTGAATTTATAGTTCAGAGTGGATCATTGTAAAGGGCGAGGAAGTGATTTTCATTAAGCCTTGTTAATTATGTTTTAAAAAAGTAATTTCATGTCAATTGCTCCTGGACCCTCCTAGGCAACAGCTGTCTGCACAATGTGTATAAGATAAACATAAGATGACAGCCAGCTACTCAACGTGTGCATGTGGGTGTATGAAAAACAGCTAAAAACAGAATTGCTTCATACCTTTTGCCTAATTAAAGTTGATGTTGAAAAACCAATCTCTTATAAAACGGATCGCTTATTAACCTGCAGAAAAGTAACCATAAATTAAAAGATGAGTCTTAATTTGTTTGAAGTACAAAAGCTGTCTTTAAGGTCAGTGAGTGGTGAGTGAGTTTAATTTAAAGAGCATCCTTAATTGTATTAAAGAAACACACTGAGTTCTATTCTTAACATTAAGAAGAAAACTTTGTACTAAGTGTTTGTTCTTATAGTGAGGAGAAGGTAAGATCATTGATTTTGCCTTAAATAAACTGAAGCAGTAACTACGGCTTGTTTTTGCCCCCTAGAGCTTTAACTCTGCCATTGCAATTCAAATCTCAACAGTATCCCCTACATGACTGGGGACATCATATCTGCTACCTCTCTTACTTTGGGGTCCAAAGATTTGAGGTTAAAAAAAAGTACAACTAATGAATTCGAAATATTTAAGTTAAATTTGAGACGCTGTGTGATAATGTGACTCTTTGTACAGATGGCCAAATGATGTACTTCCAATCTTTGGATCTTCTCAAGTCATGCTGGAGAATATGATCAACAGGTTTAACACAAACGTGTATAGTTCATGCAGCTTGAATGCTGCGGTCATTAAATTCATGCATATTTAATCTTTTCACTCAATTTTGGCTAATAGTAATAGAAAAAAAAAAGTTGTATTACACTTGAATAATGCAAAATAAAATTAGCACTGATATGCCACCCTAAAGGAATAGTTCACCCAAAAATGAAAAGTTGTTCAAAAGATGTAGAAGAGTTGGTTTCTTCATCTGAACAGATTTGGAGAAATGTAGCATCATATCACTTGCTCACCAATGGATCCTCTGCAGTGAATGGGTGCCGTCAGAATGAGAGTTTAAACAAGAGCACAAATCGTGATAATGTGACTCTTTGTACAGATGGCCAAATGATGTACTTCCAATCTTTGGATCTTCTCAAGTCATGCTGGAGAATATGATCAACAGGTTTAACACAAACGTGTATAGTTCATGCAGCTTGAATGCTGCGGTCATTAAATTCATGCATATTTAATCTTTTCACTCAATTTTGGCTAATAGTAATAGAAAAAAAAAAGTTGTATTACACTTGAATAATGCAAAATAAAATTAGCACTGATATGCCACCCTAAAGGAATAGTTCACCCAAAAATGAAAAGTTGTTCAAAAGATGTAGAAGAGTTGGTTTCTTCATCTGAACAGATTTGGAGAAATGTAGCATTATATCACTTGTTCACCAATGGATCCTCTGCAGTGAATGGGTGCCATCAGAATGAGAGTTTAAACAAGAGCACAAATCCATTATTTAGATGTTTTTAACTTTAAACTGCTGCTTCTGTGCAAAATAGCAGTCCGTGATCCATAATCCATAATAATGCTTCCTCCAGTAAAAATTGAGGTTTTAAAACTTGTATTTTAGCCATAAGCAAGTTTAAAAATAAAAACGTCTTAATGATGAATTTGTTTCTTATAAACACACAGCTTTCCACTTCACAAGATGTTAATTGATTGACTGGAGTTGTATGGATTATTGTGATGTTTTTAACAGCACTTTAAACTCTTATTCTGATGGCTGATTCGCCTTATTCTGATTCACCCATTCCCCAATTTCTCTACATCTGTTCTGATGAAGAAACGGACTCCTCTACATCTTGGATGGCCTGACGGTGAGTACATTTTCAGCCAATTTTAATTTTTGGGTGAACTATTCCTTAAATATATTTATAGAAAACAGGCAGTTTAATAATAATAATAAATAAATAAACTCTTTACACCATGCATTTACAACTGAGAGGGTTAAAATGGGTTGTTGAGATTTTGTCGTACACATCAGCGATGATAACCAAAAATAATTTGACCATACATTTTATTTTGATGTTGTTGATGTGAACATTTCCACTAGTCCAACTCTGTAAGGATACATGTAGTCATATGTAACAGTTCAGCTGAGAATATAATAAGACAGCATATTTTACATTGTATGCTCCTTAAGAAAACAGCATGATGCGTTTTATGATGGGATTCCATTGAAGAGCTGTAGACAGTAATTGAGTCCAGCTCCACCCAGTGGAGAGAGTGTGTGTTACACAGCAGCTTCTTGTCAGATGAGTGAGGACACAAACTGCTTATAAAGCTCAGTCAGTCCAATAAGATCAAACTCCCTTTTGAGGTCGTCAAGTGATAAAATGTCTTTTACTTCAAATGTAGACATCCTAAAAAAAAAAAAAGTTGGTGGGGCAAAAAGTCAGCTGTGATACAATGAACAGTGGAGTAAATATAATACACAAAATATCATACAAAATGTAAAAAGATGTGTTTAAAAAGTATGCAGGGCATATGCTTACAATATCTTCTCTGGCTGTGGAATCTCACACAGGACACTCATCATCTTTTCCTTACAGCGTTTTCCTGAAGAATCAACATCAACTTTAACCGTCTTCTGAAGGTGGATGTATTCCTACAGAGTCAAATTAGCATGTATATTATGTCATCATTAGAATGAAAACACAAATGAAAAATCAAATCAAATACTCTATAAACAGCCAGGAATCACATGATAAATGAATAATAATAAAAAAAAAGGTTTAGCAATTATGTGCTATAAAGATGCCCTGAAAATCCAGTGATGGCTTTGGTATTTACATTAGTTACTGAATCAACTGTCTGGGAAAATGAAAATCGTATTGTTTAGGAATATGTTCTGTATGATTTTGTACTCATACTTTAATATTTTCCTTTCTTCCTTGCAAAAGAATCAATATTGGCTTCCCCGTAAAGAGTCTCCCAGTGAGACACAGCTCTGAAGCCCATTTTTCGATCAGTTTGATGTATTTTGCTTTGGACCTCATGTGATCTAAATGTAGTAAAGCAGTCCAGGTTTCTTTTGTAGATTCTGGTCTGATCTCCGCTGAATCGCAGCTTGATGTTTTGGTCAAGTCTGAGAAGTTTTCCTGAAGCCACAGGATTAAGTCGTGGAGCATGGGCTCTGGTGGAAGTGATCGTGCTGTTTCCAGTAAATGCAGCCTCAGGTCTTGACACTGTTTTCTTGATAAGTGGCTGGAAGCGATGCTGACATCTGGAGGGGTGTGAGGGTAGTCAGGACAGATGTGGAATGTAACGGCTAGTGGCGTCTTCTCATTGTTTCTTTCAATCAGTGTGTGTATGCGGTAGACGATTCCCCTCTCAGCTGCATTTAAACATAACATGGCATGAGATTTAAACAGAACGGGGAATACAATTATGGGGTTAGAATTTTTTATTTGTCCATATAAATAGATTATGATCTACAGATTGTTTGTGAAACTCTTAACATATATTTGTGGACCTCGTTCTGTTTATTGGTGAATTGTTTATTTTGTGTGACTCTCTTCAAATTTATATTGTGGATTACAATCTGTTTATCTGGAAATATGACATAGTTCTATCTCCATTTAATACAATTGATTCAATATTCATTATACATAACTTGGTCATTACAAGTTTACATTACAACGTTACAAAAATGTACCACAGTAAGTTTTCATCAAAAGACCGTAGTCACTAACGTACAGTTATTATTACTAATGTAAACCAATATTATCAAATGGATCTACTTCAAACTGTGTAAGATACTTTCTGAATCTTTCGGTATTTTATATAACAGTGGCATATAATACCAAGTTACCACAACTTTGTTGTGAAGACAATATAAACACACATGAACTGTAACTATAGTAAGAATGGTGTAAGAGTTATAAATTCCAAAGACTCACGTGACTCTTCTAACAGCTCGAATTCGTCCGGTTCACAGTATATGGCAGATAAAACGGACATTTCATCATACGCTTCCTTCGACATTTTTGCAGTCCATGTAGGAAACTCCACATTATGATTTAAAATGTTCACATTGTAACGTTTACATCTGTCCGGTTATTAAACTACTTTTTTTATATTCCGTGTAGAAACACTACTATAGAAATCCAGTTCCGCCCGACAACGTGTTGTGCATAAAGCACTTTTCAACAGTTATATGTGTGTGTGTGTGTGTGTGTGTGTGTGTGTGTGTGTGAGAGAGAGAGAGAGAGAGAGAGAGAGAGCGAATCAATACTCGTTGATTACAGCGTTGAAATAAGATGAATTTAATGAATTTACACACCAACATCAAGCATAAATGGTCTTGTTTGACTGTATTTGATTTCAGTTCTGTAGAGTAAATTATTTCTGGTATTTTGTTTTTAACAACATCATTTTAGTTGTACATTCAAAAAAAAAATTTATGGACAATTTTTTTAACAACTGACATCATGGTAAAATAAATATAATTGATAAGCAAGAAAGCAGCAGTAAAAGGAAAAACTTAAAAATATGTATCCGCCTATTTACATTCATTGGATTCTGTCATTTTGGATGGTTAACATTGTAAATATTTTAAAATAAAACAAGAAAGCAAAATGTATCTGTCAACATTCGTTTCTAAAGTCAGACTTTACATTTTATTTTCACACTTCAGAGTGCCTTCATAACGCTACTAAAAGATGTTTTGCTACTACTTTTTTAATTGTATGACACTGTATGCCTACAACAGCACACAGTGCCACTATAGCAGCTTTTGCAATTAGCATTGTCTTGAAAATATGCACATACCAAATTCACGACAGGAATACAATGATATAAGGTAATTCTGGATTTAAACAAAGAACATCATGTCAAAAAAGCTTCCGCAGACTAAGCTATATAAATATCAATTTCTAAAGATCACAAAAGAAAATTTATGTGGAGGTCCAGCGCCACCAGGCCACTTTCATACGGTCCCAAACAGCTTCTAAGGAATCAAAGGCTGGACGCACGTCAAGGATAGTGTGCTTGGGCACCTGGCCTCCATCATAGTAGTCTATCACATATCTGACCTCTTTTCCACACCGGTCAATAATCCAGTCGTGCCTGTCAAATGGTAGCTCATGCCTACAACACAGAACACCAAAAGCAACTTATAACTGAATTGCCATTCCACTTATATTTTCCTGAAGATGATCACAGAAGTTTTATGCATAGAAAAATTAAGCAAAAACATCAAATACATTTTATTAAGAGATGCGATGACTTACCCCATCCAGTGGCGAAATCTGGCTCTGGGTGAAAAGCCTTTTGCTTTTCCACCAAACCGTAAAAGAGAAGGTCCGCATGGGCATTCTCTGTGGTGGAGGACAACAGCAGAACATCAGGACTCATCTACTTTATGACATGTGAGGATGCACAGTTGCTTTTAAAGCAATAGTTGCTTTTAAATGCAATATTTGCTGAAAATGTGCTGCTCACCCTCAGGGCATTCAAGATGTGGATGAGTTTATTTCTTAAGCAGAACAGATTTGGAGAAATTACATCACTTGTTCACCAATGGATCCTCTGCAGTGAATGGGTGCCGTCAGAATGATAGTTCAAACAGCTGATAAAAAAAAAAAAAAAATCACAATAATCCACAAGTAATCCACATGACTCCAGTCCATCAATTAACATACTATGAAATGAAAAGCTGGGTGTTTGTAAGAAACAAAACCATCATTAAGGAGTTTTAACTTTAAACTTTTGCTTTAGGCCAATATACCACTCCATAATCCATAATAACACGTCCTCCAGTGGAAAAAGTCCATTCCCTTTTGTTTTCTTGCATCAAAATCTACCAACATATTAAATTCACAAACAGTACTGGATCTGTGCATATTTTTCTCCTGATTCAGATGAGATCACTTTTAACTAGAGAAAGGAATATTATGGACAGAGGACCCGTATTTTAGATGGACACGCAGCTTTCACTTCACTAGATGTTAACTGATGGACTGAAGTTATGTGGATTTACTTGTGGATTATTGTGATTTTTTTTATCAGCTGTTTGGACCCTCATTCTGACGGCACCCATTCACTGCAGAGGATCCAACGGTGAGCAAGTGAAGTAACACGACATATATCCAAATCTATTCTGATGAAGAAACTCATCTACATCTTGGATGGCCTGAGTGTGAGTAAATTTTTAGCAAGTTTGCATTTTTGGGTGAACTATTCCATTAACATGTGACTTACTTCGAATGGAGCTTCTCCCATCTCAGGATTTCCTGCCAGGCTTGCTCATTATTCTGGTTGTGAATCCTAATGATGTTTCTCATATCTTTCTGGTTGATGTCACCATTGTTCCAGCGCCATCTGTTGAAAGTTTGAGTCATCACGAAGCAATAAAGTTGATGATACTATATGTTTCTGAATCATTATTGGACATATACAGAGCTCCGTTGCTCTGTCTTTTATATTCACCATTAGAACTCACCCCTTCCTCAGCATGGCATTCCAGAACATCTGCTCTGAGGGATAAACCCACTTCTGCTCAGATCCACCACGAGGGATGGTAGATTCCTCTCTTACAACAGAAAGGGGAAATGGTTGACCAGATGAAGGTTGCTGGTTAGGTGGTGGCATCTATAGAGAACAGTAAATAAATGAGGCTAAATGGTAGAAAGGGGAAACTCACTACATCTAGGCTTCTAGGTATTAGGTAACCAATTTCAAGAGGGCAAATTACCATGTTTGCTGGATTGATGTCAGACATTGTGGGTTTAGCCCCATTGGCAGCTCTCATAGGACACTCTACAAATTCATAAGCCCTGTCCTGATGTGCTGGTACATCTGGCACATTCTTTAGCTTATCGCTTGCAGATGCCTGATGCATTGGACATTCTGGTGGAGGGGCACCTGTTGAAAATATTAAGGACAAAAACTAAGGAGAACATCCACATATTTTTGATGTTTATGTATATGAGGGCTCCAACAAGTAATCGCTAAAAAGAACCTTCAACCCTGCTCCTGGAGGGCCACTGTCCTGCAGAATTTAGCTCCAACCCTAATCAAACACACCTGAAGCAGCTCATCAAGGTCTTCAGGATTACTAGAAACTCATAGCCAGGTGTATTAAAGAAGGTTGGAAATAAACTTTACAGGACAAGTGGGTAGAAGATCTCTGCATACAATTGATGATAATTAATCATGAAAATAATCGAGAATGAATTTGATTATCAATTAATTATGTATGCATGATGGGAACAGAAAACATCTGCCAATCATGTCACTTTACAGCAGCAAATAACATATTTCTATGAACAATGCACACTCATACGTTAAGATTTTTAAACTAGCTTTAACTTCTACTTTAAAAATGGTAAGTAGTCAGTTTTTTGTGCTTTAGAAGGTAGTGTTTATATTTAATCCTTTGTGCACACAATTTATAGCAAACCTACATAGATACATTCACTATATTAGTTTTTTTATTGCCTTCAAACTGCACATTGTTTGGTGGACAACATTGGTCAGGATATAGAATAACATTTTGTAAATAACAGATTAAAATTTTAATGTTGATTAAAATTATTATTAATTTGATTAATTTAATTGTTCATTTTTAATGTATTTTTTTATTTAATCTGGTTAATCAAATAAATAACATTATCAAAAATAATCTTTAGTTGCAGCCCTATTGCCTATGTAAAAAAAAAAAACTGTACTGAAGAACTAGTGTCATACTTTTATTAACATCTCTATGCATCGGACAGGCCTGTGGTGGTGTGCTGCCAAAGTCTGGCACCATGATGCCCTCTGCCTTCACTGTAGGACTGGACATAGTGTCTCCCATCAGCTTCCCAGACAAAAAGATTAAACAACAGTCAGTTTTGAGTAACCTTACATTTTACATTGTTGCTGTCATATATAAACATGCATGCAAGCATGTATAAAATCTTATAATGGACTTAAAATGCTTTAAGTCTATCAAATGAGCATGTTCTAGCATTAGTAAATGCAGGTTTTTGTGAGTCTGCATGACTTTAAGTGGCATCACTTGTTCTCATTTTTGTCTTGAAGTTGCAAACTGTACACCTGATTGACTGCTATGTTACTGTGAATATACACTGAAGATCTGACAGCCACATTCCTTTCTACCCCAGCACCATGGACTTCAAGATCAAACGTTATTGATATCTGAAGCATTCACTACAAAATTATGCTTTTGGGGAATTGTGCAACAAATGTTACACAAGACACTTATAGAACACACAAGCATAAGATAAAATAATGTTCCTGTATGTCCAAATAGCGTTTTTAACTGCTTAGATCGTTCATATTGCCCTGTGTTAAAATTACATGCGAACGATATTGCTGAAGAAAGATTAACTGCTATATAACAGTAGAGCACACTTACCACCCACCTCTACTGTCAATGTCGTTCACTAGAATCATGCCTCATATCCCATAATGCTCTGGGTGATTGCATCACGCCGTGTGTGTGTGGCACGCTCGGATAGCAACATATTGCCCTGTGTTAAAATTACATGCGAACGATATTGCTGAAGAAAGATTAACTGCTATATAACAGTAGAGCACACTTACCACCCACCTCTACTGTCAATGTCGTTCACTAGAAACATGCCTCATATCCTATAATGCTCTGGGTGATTGCATCACGCCGTGTGTGTGGCACGCTCGGATAGCACCATGCACACTGCCCCCTAGAGTATTGGAGAGTTTAGATTTGTATTTTAATTTATTTAAATATGACAGTTTCTCGTGTAATTTAGTTTAAGGTACAACATGAATCGATCATTTAATTAAATTATTATTCACTAAATATTTTGAATTTTCCGGTGACAAGTATAGTGACTCCGCACAAAAAAAAAAAGAAAAGAAAAAAAATATTTGTTCAGTGTACTTTAGTAATGTATCATTATTTATAATTTATTCAAACTCAAAAGTGACTGACTTTTCAAGTGTGATTGAATCATTATGCAGAAAAGCAGCCACACGTTTTGAAAGATAGAGTGAACGAGAATATTAGAGTCAATTCAGAGAACAGTGTTGCTAACTCAATTCACCTGATGTGTGTACTGCTAGCATCTGTGGTTTCCTCTTTTTGTGAAATTTGGATGGAAAACGTGTGCCTTTTTATTGTCTGAGTCACTTATCAAAAGTTGCTAAAACTTAAATAAATGTTAAAAATTGCTAAACATGTTGCTATTGGTGCTTTTGGAAGAAAACGTTGCTAAATTTAACAACACAATTGCTAAGTTGGCAACAGTGTCAGAGAAACAGACATGACCCACTTAAAAGATTTGTTCAAGAACACAGATTTGTTTGTTCACAAACGAAACAACACTAGTGAGTAAAATTGCTTGTGTGAAGTGAATTGTCCCTGTAAGTAAAAATTTAAATAAGAGAATTGGCTTTGTTCTTTTACAACCTCATGCACTATAACGTATTAAAACTAAGTTGTTTATTCAAATTAAAACATTATTGTCACACCACAGAAACACGCATCTCCGGTCACTTACATGAGCATTGACATCACAGAATTTGTAGAAATCCATTCCAGTTGGAATAGCTCATACACCTTTTTCAAGAAGCATATCATTGTTGATTTTAACCACATACATAACTATTAAGTAAATAATGATAAATAACCTGAAAAGCCTTACCTTATTGAAGCTTATATAGGCTAATAGTGTCATTATTCCAAATCCAACCAACCACATATTACAAGCAACAAGCTTATACACGGCTGCATCAAGTTATAGATTTTCAGAAACACATATTATATAACATTATTGTGTCACCTGATACATTTTCCATTCCAGACATATATAATACTCTCCATACATAGTGTTCTCCATATATGCAATAATTAGACATGCATGGTTTCTTGAGTATGACATCCTGCACTGCTGAGCTGCAAAGGCAGGATCTTTCACCCATACATTTAACATTTCCACTACATTTATAATGGCCATTTGCTCTATTTGCATAACCCTATCCATATTGTCAAAAAGTCAAAACGTTGGTCTACAGGCACACACTGTGTATCTTTGTGGAAGTTCAGATGTGCTGTTGCTTGTTTATTTGCATTCATAAAGACAAGTTGGTTGATCATAATAGCAGCTTTACAATAAATAGTGCAACCACAACTGTTGTCCTGATTGTACATGTGATCAGTCTCATGCCTCTTAATCACCTGATTTCTTAAAATGTAAAGGAGCGCCTGTGTTTGAATTCCTCCAGTTGAGCCCATATTTGAAGATGACATCATGCCAGTCATTATTAATGCAATAAATGGTTTCTCACAACTATGATGCCCCAGCATTACAGCAGCAGGAATAACAAAACATATACATGGCATTTGCACTCCAGCATCAGGTTGGACATGAAAGAGATGGAAGGTTTGTGTGCTGATGTGTTCATTTTCTGTCTGTATCTCCATGTCAGTCTGTCTTTCTAGTTTCCATCTCAGTTCCTGTTTTTCTCGACCAGGCCGAGCGAAGGACTTTGAGACATCCGCGGATGATTCTGCGCATCCACATGATGTTCATAACATCCAAAGACACGCTGGAAATAACCCAGGCACTGCAGCCCCCCAGAGGTAACCGGTAGAAGTCCTCCGTACCAAAGACCGAGTACATATGGCTGTAGTAGCCTGGAATGACTGCGATCCTCACCAAGAAGAATGTAAATGCCATGGCGACACCATTAACCAGACTTGGTTTGGAAAGTTTGTGGTAGCCCAACATGTGAAAAAAACAACTGAAAGACGTCAAAAATAATGCAATTAGAAAATGAGCTCATGTAACAGTTGCATTGAATGCTTCTAGATGGATTTTTAGGTAATACTTACCGCTGGTTCACGAAGGGGGTGGAGAATTCTGAAAGCAGGCGGAAATTAGCAAAGTAAGGCAATATCCCTTGACTCTGCAGAAGAAGAAAAAAAGAGCACAAAATAACCTTGGAGATCTTGAGGAAGTAATTGTACACCAGACCAGCTGAAAACAACTTACCAGCACATAGTAGTATGCATAGAGAGCAGCAAAATGATGTATGACAAAATATTTCTCTCCAATAGACTCCCATGAAGTAAACATGAGAAGGAGATCTGAAAAAGAAACATTTTCTTTGTGTATCCATCAAGCTAAAAGCGAATTCTCATTTCACCTTAAATACATAAATGTACACATCTTAATCAATATTTGCAATCAATAAACAAAAATTACTAATTAAAGAAGCAGTGAAACCATTTTCTGAAAATATTTCTATGAAATAATAAAATATCGCAGCTTTTTTTTCTTTATTATGGTATCAGGACAATTGTATTTACTTTATACCCCCAAAATTTATTTTATTTTATATCATTAAAGAGGTGTATTGAATAATTTAAGATTATATATATATGATAAAATCATGTACTGCAAATTATAAATGTTTATAATATTCACATTGAAATCTAATGAATTAGTTTTTTAGATTTTGTTGAAAAAATAAAAATAAATGATTACTCTGAAACATATATTAAAATATTAAATTAAATTTTAATTCAGAAATGACAAAAATGCCCATCATACAAGAAATGTATTCAAATCATGTATATGAACTTTTGCATCAATTAATAGATATAGCATCACATCATTAGCCCTCCACCCACCTGAGATTAGGTAGCCTGAGGTAACGGCCACATTTAGCTTCACCAGTGTGGCATCTCCCCTGTAAATACAAATTAGAGGTTAGATAAGAAAAAATAGTGTTTGTGAGTCCACCAAAAAACATCAAGTTCAGTCTGTACTTTCTAGAGAGAAACTACACTATGTTGCATAACAATTTGCGCCGCCACATTTGTAAAGGATTGCATCTTCAAATCCTCACCAGACTGGGTCTTTCTGGATAGGTTCATCAAAGATATATATGTAGAGACAGAAAAGTCCCACAACCAAGGCATGTACTGTTGAGACGGCCCTTTGAGAGAAAAAAAAACACAACAGTGAGAGTTTATAGATCTTCCAACTTTAGTTAAGAGTGCATAATAAAACACGTGCTTTTAGAAGATAAATCTGACACCTGGAGTTCCACTCTGTCCTTTGTGTAGGGCTGAGCCTCAGGAAGCCTTTGCAGAGCTTCTCAGACACCCAAGGGCTACCTCTGTGGAACAGCCACTGGAAGCCCAAGAAGCTCCCTGTTACAACCATCAGCACCTGCAGACTGAGAGGCTCCATGCCTGCTGAGCCCTAGAGAAAGAAAGAGACGAGAGCCAGACGGCGGCGAACGTTCAGCAATAACTCTCCCATTGACAAACACATAATGATCCCCCCCACTCCACAGCACTCTTTAACAAAATCAAATGTTTCTTACTCCAGACCAGTTGCGAGCATAAAAGCCCCAATCATCACCTGAGCTGCCGCAGTACCTCTCTACTGCCAAGTCCCCCAGTATACAGAAGCATTTGCATATGTGCTGACACAGCCGTCCAGAGGTCAGCCGACACAAACACGTCTCAGATTGCTCCATCCGTGATTTATAGGAGCCACGCGTGGCTTTTGTGCCAGTCCCAGAGATCTCGGTGTCCCGTAGGAAACAGCCGATTGTGTGGGTTTGTGCTGCATACACTAACTTCTATGCTGGCTGAGGGGAGCGTGTACATGTTACTCCGGCTATACATTTCTGCAGTATGGACACCGATCGAAATGAAACAGCAGGAAATCAATGCGTGTGATCAATGTGGCATTGTTATGGTCCATTGGGACACAACCACTCCCCTGCTTTGTCCTCTTACCCTTGAAAAAGGCATCAAACTTCAGTGCTTTTAGTAACTGATAGTAGGAGGAAGGAAGTCAAGCCGGCGTGACCTTGTCAGATTTGAATTCTACTGTTTCTCTGAAATGTACAGTTACATTAGAACATGCTTTTATCTGAAGTGACTCACAAAAGAGGAACAAAACCAATTTGTCAAGGAGCCAACAATGCTTGTAATATACATTGCCAGGTGTATTTGACAACTAGATTTGGAGGCAAACTAGAAAAGAGGAGAAATGCAATGTAAGTGTGTATGTACACTTTATATTGCACAGTAGGAGTAAAAGAGCCAAATAATCAGGTAACCAAGCAGTAGGACATGCTATCTTTATCATTTTCTTTGTCAGATTCATTGATTCAAGCAAATTCATTTTCTCTTGCAACAGCTCAATCTGTCCTGCTTCTCGGTGACTATGAAATGACTGCATGCATCCTTGAAAAAATAATGAAGTCAACATATAATGCATGATCAGACTTACCCTTTCCGTTACGAAAGACCCATGTTGAACTGGCCATGGAGAGTGTGCATGAACACAGCTGGACACGAGGATAAATGCAGGGTTTAAGAGATCTGTGAATCTCAGGTGTTCATCTAGGGGAGGATGGCGGAGAGATTGCGAATGCAAATCCAACAGCCTTCTCCCCTCTCCACTCTACACATTAACTCAGTAAGTGCCTTCCCTTGTATGCAGCTGCCCAGTGTAATTTTATATCTCTGAATCCTAAATGAACTTCATGGCACAGAGGAACCACTAGATGGAGTGAGACGTCCAACTGGCTAACTTTTTTTCTCTTCATGGTAGCAAAAGAGCTTGTGTTAGACCAGGAGAGGGTGGTTGATAATGTCCAAACAAGGACACTATTAGTAAATGAATGTCGCATTTTTAGCAAGGGCAGCCCTGTTGTCCTCAATTTCCGGAATCCTCAGCCTGACCTTCAGCTTAAACTAGATCTATTACCAAACAAAATAAACCCTAACCTTATTTAAAATAACTCCAACAGTAACACTGCAGGGTTTCTTGTATTTAGAGGCATAATGGAGCAAGTTTAGGGCAGAGCGGTTAGTCTTGTCCTGCAGCTTCAGGTAATAACATCCCATCCCCATCTAAAGCACAGTTGTTGTTGTTGTTGTTGTTGAGTCTGTCTGCATGTTGTGCCTCAGGGATGGAACAACGAGGCATTCCTGTTTGATGAACCGTTCGCCCCAGAAGAGTTCTGCTCATGGAAAATAAAATGGATGTTCTTGTACCTAAATGTGTATTGCAATAGAATATATTCTTCTCACTTTATCAGCTCTGGGTTATAACAGGACAATGGAAACTAATAGCAAACCCAGTGCTTGCTGCAGAGGCTAAGTGAAATTAACTCTCCAGACACTTTTACTGGAGACACAGGAACATGGGGAATTTCTGTTGCTGACAAAACATCCCTTTTCACGTCTCGCTGAGTGAAATATGAATGGTTTTCGTGTAACCTGTTGATTTACTGGAAGTCTGCAAACATATCCTGATAAGATACTATAATGAGTTTAAACATATTAATCCATTTATAACCATTGAGTATGTATGCCAAATGCTCTTCTGTTACTATGAAATCCCTTTTCAACCACATAAGAAAATCATAATTATAATTATGACATAAAAGGCTGAAATTATGAGATAAAAAGATTTATGAAAAAAACTAAATTTTGACAGAAAATGTGACAGTCAAATTTATGAGTCATAACTATGACAAAGTCGAAATTATGAGATAAGTCATACTTTAATGATATTTAAAAAAATAAATTATAAGCTTGAATTTCTAACAGTCATAATTATGAAGACTGAAATAAGTCATTATTGCATAAAAAGCTACTTTAGACTTTCTATCTAATAATTATGATTTACCAAAGCATGTTTGTTTTTTTATGTGGTGGAAATTGGCTTACATTACTGATATAAATGTGATACTAACCCATATGCAAATATTAATAGTATTACTCGGGGTTAACCACAGTACTGTTATGAAGTGGAAATAGGTCTTGTGCTTTTCCTGTCTTAAACCAAAAGTCTGGGAACAATCACTTACAATGGCAAACACACCTTGTTTTCCGACAGTTTCTTTGTTTGATCACTATAGTGATGGGCTAAACACGAGCCCACCATATCATTAGAATGCATGTTTTGACTTGTCTTTAATTAATTGCCAGTCTTGAAGCATGATGGTACTTTCCATTTTCATTATAAATCAGGGTGGCTGAAAACAGTTTTGTACGTCTGCACTGACACAACATCTTTCGTCTTCAGAAGTGAAAGACATTTCAGATGATGATAACAGACTAAGTAATTAAGGTATAACATGATGTGGCATTGAATGCTGAACCCAAAAATTACCAAGGAGGAATTCAAAAGAAATGTGCTTAATATCTTGGATGAATTCTTTCTGGCATTGGGTCTTTATTGTTGTTTCCTGTTAATGGACAGCAGTGTCTCGGGACACAGAGGCTCAGGAAACACATGGTGAGGAGGCTGAAAAAGTAATAAAATCAAGGCCTCGACCTCCAGATATTTATTCAGCATGTGTTAAATATCCTAAATATGCAAATGTTGATAATAAATTCATGATGAATGATATTTTATTGTTTTGACCACTAGTACTAATAAAAGTACCATCATGAACACGGCTTTAAACTAACATTGTTTAGCCAAATGATCAGCCTCCTCATTTCCTTTCACACCTATATGCGATGGTACCCACACGAAATTTACCAGAAGTCCATACGGTCTTATTCTAAAAAGACTCTGCATTACTTCATTTATCATGTCTTGTCTTGCTAATGAATTTCCACTTGACAAACTGTTTAGTGCTGAAAGAGAATCTGTGCATATCACTGCCTTTGTTGGTTGTATTTCTTCTACCCACTGAAGTGCTAGTAAGATTGCTATTAGTTCTGCAGTAAATACAGAAATATGATCTGAAGTTCTTTTTGACATTTTAATTTTGAATATGGGAATATATACTGCTACAGCTGTTTTCCCAGAGTCTGGATCCTTTGAACCATCAGTGTATATTTGAACAACACTATAATATGTAAGATCTATATATTTCTGTACAGCTGAACTTTCTAATACACTTGTTTCATTGTTATGTTTTTCTTTATGCAACTGGATATCTATCAAAGGCATTGGGAAAAGCCAAGGAGGAATTGCTGACCTAGCCACAGTAGGAGCAATATGTATATTACTTAAACCCATTTTCTGTGCTTCCTCATTGGCCTTCCATCCAAAGCTTGATAACTTTTTGTACTCATATTCCCAACAGTCCTTCAACACCATTTTGACTGGATGAACGTCCGAATGTCCTTTTATACTTATCCAGTACCTCATCCTTAACTTGAGCCTACGAATTTCTTGAGGCATCTCGCCCATCTCTACCTGAACTACTGATAATGGGGACGATCTAAAAGCTCCGCAACAAATTCACAATGCTTGTGATTGTATTGCCTCTAATTTTAAAAGTTGTGTTTTAGATGCAGAGCTATATACCATACTGCCATAATCAAGAGCCGATCTTATCAGAGCACAATATATTCTTTTAAGGGACTGTCTGCAAGCTCCCCAATCAACTCCTGCTAGACATCTTTTGGACATTAAAGCATGTCAACATATTCTGTTACACCAAATACACAAAATAATGATCTTTAAAAAAGCATCATATGACCCCTTTAAGTGTTTCTCTATTTGTTTTATTTAAATTATTATTTCCGTTACATATCATTAATTTGTATTTTATAATTCTGTTTTAATATATTTTGAAGGAATTTATAATTACAAGAATTCGTACTACGGTGAGGGATAGGTTATGAATATTAACGGAGTCAGCTGACGTTGCTTTCAGAGCTGTAGAGAGAGAGAGAGTTGTGACAACTCCGTTTACTCCAATGGACCAGTTTTTTTTACAGCAATGGCGGATCGTGGAGCCGCTCAATAGTTCCCGGAAGTTAGCGCTCATACTATCAGCGCCGTAGAGATGCAGCAGAAGACACTGCTGTGATGAACTTTTGAAAGGTATGACATTTATAGAACAAAATAGTATATTATCAGCACAGCTAATCAAATTACCCTGTGCATTAAAACAGATGATTATTAGATTATTCCTCACTTAATTAGTAGATTTACGGGATGTTATTCATTCTCTTCATGCAGTTTCATCCATCGTTGTGTAATTTAAAAGTGATTTTGCTGGTGGGGAGCTATTAAATAGACTTAGATATATTGCAAAGGATGCAGATGGACCAAAGTGAGAATGAAAAGTTTAATGTAGGTGAGCAGTTTTCATTTCAGAATCATACTAGGCTAAATGTCCAAAAATGGATTATATACCACTACTATATTATAGAAGTAATTACAGTAAACCTGTACATTATTACTGTATTTTATACTTAAACGTCTTAGCTACTAAAGAAGCACTGTGTTGAAGGAGCAGATGCCACAGGACTGCAATGTGATGGAGCATCACTTAACCATTTCTCCTGTGTTTTTCTCCTTCGCTATCTTGCTTTCAGAACAAGAACCACCTGAAGACTGTAAAGAGACATCACCCTCACAATGAGTCTCTTCACTGTATTTCAATTGCCCGCTATGAACTTCCTGGAACTATTTGAGGTCTACGTGAATCACGTGACGATCGAGCGTTTTGGACTTCCGTTGACGCAACTCTCTCTTTCCATGGCTCTGGTTGCTTTGTTGCTAACATCTGCCTTTTAGCCAATCAGTAAGGTACACTATGTTGCGTCACGCAACCTAATTAATATTCATAACTCAAGTCTTCGCCGTAGTAGAATTCGTAAATTCGCTCAACCTCAGCTCAGACCTTCTGCTGCTCTTTAATTACTTTGCTGAACAGAAAGAGTTCAGTGCATCCGGTCAGCTGGGGCAATCGGCTGTCATATTTGACTAGCCTAAACTCACATATCTGTGCAAAGCATCTTTTCTCGAACAAGAGAAGCCAAATTAGAAACCGGGGTATTTCTGAATATTTCTTTGGTGCGAATCGACGTGAAATAAAAGACAATGACTCAGTTCAACAAGGGCCCTGCATATGGTTTATCTGCTGAAGTGAGAAGTAAGGTAAGGTTTGAATGGTTTTAAAGTTTGTGTACTTTAACGCCGGTTAAACGACGAAGTGGCGTTTAATGTTTCTTGTATTGCACCGAAATGCTTGAATTCAATTGCATGAAAGTGTAACTGTTAACTGTTTCACTTTAGAATGAACTGCCTAGCATTTCAGACATCACAGGCAGGTTCATAAACAAAAACGCCGCATATAATTTAGTACTAAACGTACTTCTGATGGCCAAATGCACTCTGTAGGTTTTCAGAGAAAGCCATTGTTTCCTTTTCAACTGATTCCTGTGATTTGATACTTCTGAGATTTTGGTTTTAGGGTCGATGCATCCTTTTTGTTTTACTACTCATTTATTGCTTATAAAAGACGAAGGCTCATACTTTTGCACGTAGAAAGTAGGAAATAATAATCCGTGTTTCATGTTGCACTAACCGATTTATCAATGAATGAAACTTTCTTTTCTTTTTTTATGCGCGCGACGCGTTTCGCTTTTCACGCCATGTTGAGATGCTGTTTGTCATTTTAAAGGCACAAAACCTTACATTTTATCACTGCAAATGAAGTTTACCGTGTGTTATTCTGGCTGATAAAGCTTGCCTGTTGTGTTGGTGGGTCATGGGGTCTTTTGTTGAGTTCTGGGTGGAGCTCCAGTTTGAGAGAAAGCAGCGCTGCTGCTCTCGGTAGTCGGTACAGAGAAACGCAAAAAAACAGCAGTAATACCAATTAAACAATGACATTATCAGCCTAAATAAGCGACAGTGTGTGTGTGTGTAATAAAGGTTTAGTGAGGTTAGCGATGTAATTTGTTCTGCTTTGTGTGGAGATGTGTTATGGAAACTTTAGTCGAGGTGATGCGCGTGCAGCATCTGTGATTTTAAAACGTACTTTCGTTTTTAAAGGACTATATTTAAACTAGTATGGGTGTATAACTGAATTTTACCTACTTTTTTTTTAGTTAAAACCTCTGTAGTACCTATTTGAAAAAAAAAAATGGTTCGTTGTCAAATGGACTTTTAATGTTGTAGCCTACACAAACACTCACACACAAACGGGGGTTTTCTCAGGAAAAGGGTTAAATCGTCACACTAAATCACACTGAGGCTTTTCTTTTGAATGCATTGCGCCCCATCTGCAGTGACTGATGTTTTCTTTTATTATTATTTTTTATTATTATTATTATTTCTTCATGTTTAGATTCCATTCTGTGCATTATTGTCACAAACGTAGCAGAACTTATTACATCAAAAGTCTGTAAAACTGTGTAGGCCCCAAACATAGCCTATAGTTCTAGAAAGTATAGTATTTTATTTAATGCCATATGTTTTTCCCCCATGCAAAGTGACCTATAGGCTACTAATGACAGTCCATCTGGTGCATCGGAGATGAACGGGCTTGCTCAAGGACATCAATTCTACATTCACACAGCTAGGCTTGAACCTGCGGCCTTTTTATTAGCCAAGATCTTTAACCATTAGGCTACAAGCTTCCTTATTGTTTTAATTGGTTATCACATCGAAAAGCACACAGAAAACGAACCCCTCTAGTGTCTGCGGTTGGTCATTTTAAGTCTATTCAGCAGTATTTCCATCACACCATGTATCTCATTATGAATGTGTGTTTAGTCAGAATGAGTGGGAGGGTGAATAAACAATGTAAACTGCAGTGGGGTGATGCTTCCTTGAATCCTGTGCCATCTGCAGAGGTGTGAGGACATTTGACCCCAGCTGACTTTCATTAGCACTTCAGTTGCACCATGCAAATATCTGAAGAGAGCTTACTGTAGGACACTTCATTACTGACATATTTTCTGTGTAGTTTACTTAAACTCATATTTAATACTTGACAGTTACTTGATTTGTATGATTTGGCAGGAATGTCTCTGATTTTGTACCACTTTTCATTAAATGTTTCATTGTCAACTTTTGAAATCACAATTTACTGATTTGCAGTCATGTTTTAATTTAAATACGTAGAATATATTGTACAGTACATAAAATGTATAAAGTATCTTAGAGTGACACATTGTTTTGAGATGGAATTATTTTATAATGTGAGGAAAAAGAGAGACCGTGGAGTGATACAAGAGACATGAAATTACCACAAATGCATGCGGTTCAAAAATTTGGGGTCTCTTAAGATTTTTTTATTATTATTATTTATTACTTTGTTTTTGAAAAAAAGTATCTTCCATCAATCCAGCATTTATTTGATCAAAAATACAGCAAAACAACAATATTGTGAAATACTATTGCAGTGTAAAATAGCGTTTTTATGTTTTAAAATATTTAAAATTACATTTATTTCTGGGATGCAAAGCTGAATTTTCAGCATCATTACTCCAGTCTTTAGTGTCACATATAGGCTAATCCTTTATAAATCATTCTAATATGCTGATTTGCTGCTCAAGAAACATTTCTTATTCTTATCAATGTTGAAAACAGTTGTGCTGCTTAATATTTTTGTGGAAACCAAGATTCATATTTTTCAGGATTCTTTGAATAGTCATTAATTTGAAATAGAAATCTTACATCGAACATTATCTTTCCTGTAACTTTTGATCAATTTAATGCATCCTTGCTGATTAAAGCCAATACTTTACCAAAATGGTTTGAACTGTAGTGTAAATTCACATATAAATGCAGAGTAGACTGTTCTCCTTGCTTTCCATTGTTTCAATGTGTAGTGGACTAGTGGGCAAGTTATGCAAACATATCTTGTAGTCTGTATATACATCTGAGACCTCGCTGCCACATTATTTGGTCTGCTGGACATTTCCAGAGCAACAGGGTGATTAATTGATCAGCAGAAACAGCTGTGCTGTTCACCAAGGCCTCTCACAGCATTAGCTCTTTCCTCCAGCAAATGTGTAACTGGATTGTTGACAGGACTAGAGCCCGACTGATATGGGTTTTTCGGGGCCGATATCGATATATCGGCCGATATTCTTTGTGTATATTATAGTACAGTACCAGTCAAAAGTTTGGACACTTTCCCATTCGTGGGTCCAAACATGTGACTGGTACTATATATAGAATACAGTATATACATAAACACATTTTTTTGAAATGATCACTCAAATGTGGTGATCAAACACTTATAATGACGTGACAAAGATACGTAATGGAGGCAGGGCATTTAACAGTTTAACAAACTTTATTATCCAAAATGAGTCTGACATGAGTCTGATGATCAGCGAAGAGTTTCTTGACACGTCCAGTTGAATCAGACAATAGAAGAGAGCATTATTACAGCCGTCTGTTATTATATTGGTCTGACTCTGGAGCATAGAAAACAATTAAAATCCACACGATGCGCATATTCGCTTCGCGTCTGGTGTGAACACACCATAACTCCCTAACCCCGGTGGCTATCGACGCGGGGGTGGTCTCATTCGAAAGCGGGCCTCTAGACGTACACTCGATTCGCGTTCAAGAGGGTTCCTCGAGCTGAAGGGATCCCCCGAATTTGGTGCGGATTCGCCGCGCCGTTACGGAGATATGGCCGTTCAAAGTTTCAATGGTTTTCCATAGACTTAAGCTTTAAAGCGTTTCATCCAGGTCGCCAGTAGCAAACAACGGAGCGCACTCTGCTGGACAAACTAAGTAATTACACCATTTCAAGCATTTTATCTGCGTTATATGTTCTGTAAAAAAAATACAGGCGGCATATTCGCCCGATACCGATATATCGGCAAAACGATATATCGGTCGGGCTCTAGACAGGACCCTTTCCCTCTGTATAGCTCTGGCTGAATTCCTTATGTACTTCCTGCAAGTGTTTCTTTTTTTTATTATTATGTACTGTTTTTTCCCCCCCCCGCATGATTTTGTCCATGAGGCCAGCAGAACTCCCAACATGTTGTTCTCACATGGCCAAATACAGATGTTCTCCCTGTTTTCTCGGTCTTTAGGAAGTTCACTCTCTGCTCTGGGCCGATGTGCTCTATCTGAATGTCAGAGAATGTACCAATGCACTCCTACATGTTTTTTCCTTCCTTTTCCTTAAATGCTCTAGTACACATTCAGGAACACAAGCTCTATTGTGCAGAAAATTGCAAGTGGACAGTTGGATGTGAAGACGCCACCGATATCCTAGTTGCAGAGCACCCAGAGATGATAAAGGACTCTGAGAGGGATTCATGGGAGATCTTGTTGCGCTCATCAACCTAAGCTGCTGCATGTGGTTTTTGAACCTTCTTTTGGGCCTCCACACTTTTTGTTGGCCTTTTATATTATTGGGACTTTTTCAAGTTAGAAAAAATATATTGTTTTATTCCAGCAAATACTCTCTGGTGAATACTGTATACTGTTGCTTTAAAGTAATTTCTCTCTTCCACTGTAATGGTTCTGGTGCTTTTTTGAGTATTATGAGAAGTTGAGAAGATACTTAAACTCGGGGTGCACCTGAATTAAACATGGCCAATGCCAATAAATATTTTTATATCCATTATAACAGTTCCACAACAATTAAATGAAAAATAAAAATACTATAATCTATCTGGTTTTAAATGCACCAAGTAAATTTAGGCATCACAACATTATAATGTACAGTATGAAAGATGAATGTTAATTTTGAGGTTTTCTGTAGATTACATTTAAGTAAGTTAGAGTTAGATGATACAAAAGTAATATAAATGTGAAATTAGGGAAATTGAGCTTAAATAATTATCCAATATTGACTAATATAGTGAACTTAAACATTAGTTACGTCGAGGGATGTAACGATTAACCGAGAGCCGGTTGAAAATCGATTCAAATATGTGACGATTCAAATCGGTTGAGATGCTAAACAAATCGCGATTCATTTAGAGGTAGGAGTTTATAAGAATCCATGTCTGCGGGGAACTTACTGTTTTTAGAAAAGTCTAGAAGGTATTATTTTCTTTTCCTCTTGCCTCTGTATAACGCATATTAAAGTTCATAAGT
>NW_015649561.1:870144-873952 GCF_001515625.1 Sinocyclocheilus rhinocerous | reverse complement strand
GACACATTTCATTTATAATTTTTCTTAAATCTCATTTTGTAAAAAAAAAAAAAAAAACGTGAATCGAATCGTGAGTTGAGTGAATCGTTACAACGTCTGATAACCAATACGGTACCTTTATATTGGGTATCTCTCATTTTAAATGCAAAAGTAATTTGATTTGCCATATTTACACTGTCATAAATAGCTTTTGATGCAAGTATAACAAGTTATTACAAATACAATTTATTAGCAAATAATTTATGCACAGATATTTGGAAATGTAATTTTAGATTGATTGGAAAGTGTTTGGGTCGCTGTGAAAAGCAACATATAAAGGCACAGGATGTCCGTCAGCTCTCAAGGGTAGTTTTGTTGTAAAGTGAGATGGGAGGAAACATACAGGTTGACTGTTTTCAGCTTTGTCCTGCTCTGGTGAGGTTTGTTTTCAGTGTATGCTGTGGGTTGTGTTATGCTGTGGTGTTGAAGGATGTCCACATTGTTAACTGTGACACCTGAGGCATTGTGTGATAAGTGATGACTATCTCTCTTTTTTTTCTGTGTTCAAGGAGACTTTACAATAGCACTTTAATAATGGGGTATATGGTCTCAATTCAAGGTCTGCTTGTCATCCATCTGTTGTTCATTTATATCTACCAGGAGACCTTTAAAGAATGATGGCTGTACTCACAGTGACACGTGGAAGGCCCTCTGATTTAGGGCTGTCAAAAAAAAATCGAATTTCGAACATTTGTCGAATTTAAAATAAATATCCACATTTGAATGCAAAAATGTTGCATTCGAATTTTAGGTGTGCGTTAAGGAGGCAGCCTAATCAGTGACGCACGAGATGCGATGACGATGTAAGTGTCATTGCGTTTTAATGTTTTTGTTAGCCTATCCAGTTGAAGCCACTAGATGCGGCACTGCTGCGTTGTTAATTACAAATATTGTGGGAAAAGAGAACATCAATGCGGTGAAGATCTTGTTTACATCAAAACTGAAACCAAGCCGTTCACACAGAACGCATATTTTGCGCATTTTCTAGAGAGACATCTATCACCGTTGCACTCGCGTCTCGCACAAAAGAGCTGCATGTTTAGAAAGCCATGTAAAATTAATGCAAGTTCAACTTTGAAAAAACATATCTCGAGACTTTATGTATTTTTCCCCATCCCACTGCAACTCATGTTTTTAAATGAAAAAAATGTACTCTGTGTGATTGGCTTTCGGCCCTTTGTATTAAACTATGCATGCATACATGATGCTGTTTTGTTTATAGTTGTTTAAGCAACTTAATTATAATTGGTTTATAAACATTATTTTGAACATTATGCACTTTTTTTCACAGATTGTCATGTTATCTTATGCTTTAAACGTGCGTTAGTAATATTTTGCACGATACGACCTCTTGTGGCCTCAGGAGAGAATTCAAAAGCTTTTCTTCACCCTACCTGAAATTATGCATTTTAAATTCGAATATAATTCGACTTTTGATAATATTTAAGTACAAAATTCGAATTTAGTTTTTCAGCCATTTTAACAGCCCTACTCTGATTTGCTGTTGTTTCTGTCACAGACCCATCTCATTTTGTCCTAATGTTGACAGACAGCTGAAGTAAATGATCACAACAGGATGTAGAGCACAACACTTGTGTACCCAAAGTGAAAATCCCTTTCGTTTTCTTTTTAGGAAGAATGTATAAATGTTTATTTGAAGCTCCTGTGATTATATGTGTCGATGTGATTTTCAGATTTAAATTTTAAAATGTAAAAAGTTTAATTGCTGAAATTCCATTAAAGTACTACTAGTAATCCACCAATTAGGGAAATCGCTGTTGCCATGGAAATGAAGGCAAAAGAGCTTGGCTGCAACCAAATAATTAATTAATTATTTTTTTAAATCAGTGAAGTTATTATTGTTCTGCAGTAACATCGTTTTGCACTTTTAAGTTTTTTTTTACCTTAAATCAAAGTTTGTAGTGTTATAGTTGATTGGTTTGGTTCATGGCTTTTGGACAGTTTATTAAAGAATTGAATGAAATGCCTGTGGAGAAAATGAATGGAAAAACATGCCTCTTGAATCAAGGGGCGGCCACTGTTATGCTCTATTTATCCACTTATAATGAAGAATTTCTAAAAGGGCCAGTCAAAGCTTTGTGCCTTTTGAAAGTGTGTTTTTATGAATGTTAAGGTCTGTAAAAAATTGTTATACAAAGGAAACTTCCCAATTGTCATACATTTGCTTAAAGGGGACAACAGAATTGTCAGTAAAACAGACATGCTCCAACCTGTCACCTCTTTGGATCCTCAGATATTCAGCATGTCATTCAGTTGAAGTTAGGAGCCAATCCTCATTTGTTTGGTTGATGGAATGGGTTTTGCAACTCATTTACAATTGATTCAAGACCAGACCTGTTGAAGGAAATTAACCTTAAAGTGACAATGAAATTTTATTCAAACATAATGTACGTTATTTTTATTTATACGTTATTTATACATATTTACCCATCGTTAGAGGTTGTTGTTTTTTGCAGGCAAGATAAGCTCTTTCAATATCTTTCTGTTTGCTGAATGGCAGTAATGGGGTCTGACAGGTGTCTGGATCTGCTTCTGAAGCCAGAGTTCACAGATGGGGCAATGCTTTGTAATTTCCTGTCCATCTTACTGCACTTGGCTCTAGTCTTGCACAGAATACCTAGAGATGGTTTCCAAAGCTAACCTTAAAACATGACAGTACCTGCATGCTCAAAACCCCTTTGTTTTGGAAGTTTATGAATTCATGAATTGAAACTCTGCAAAAGTTTCCATGTGAGTTGCATGCACATGTTCTCAGTTTCAGACAGTTATTTAGGTTCACCAGTGAACGGATCTAGTGGTACTTTACTTTTCATTATATCATGTAAGTGGAAAAAGGTGTGCAATTGAAATTGAAATATGACATTGTCTCGTACTGTTTCTAAAACCCCCAAATTTACTTTAAGGAAAGAATGGAGACCTGTTGGAATAAATGTGTCTTTGTATGGCAGGCCTTGGATTACATATGGAAAAACTGTTTAAGGAAGCAAGAGTTTTCAGTCTCTCTTTCTGGTCCCTGTAGATTGCTCAGAAGTATGACCTGCAGAAGGAGGAGGAGCTGAGGAACTGGATTGAGGATGTAACGGGCATGCCAATCGGAGAAAATTTCCAGATGGGATTGAAGGATGGAGTCATACTGTGCGAGTGAGTCTATGAGCATGACGTGTGTTTCAGCTTGATTAGGAGCTCAAAACATTGGAGCGCAGATGGCTGAGTGTTTGTTTGGCTCTAAATAATGACTTTCAGCCCACCTGTAACCTTTTGTCTTGTTTCTTGTAACCTGACAACACGCCAAAATGTGGGGTGATTTTAATATTCAGGCATGAGATGCAAAAAAACAACAACAAAGAAGTTCTGCCAAGCTTAAACCATGTGTTGCTCATATTATAACCACCTAGTATATGTAAACATAAAATATGTTTACATATACACAAGAGAAAATAATAGTTGAATTTATAAAAATGATCCTGTTCAAAAATTTACATCCACTTGATTCTTAATACTGTGTTGTTACCTGAATGATCCACAGCTGTTTTTTTTATTTTTTTTTATTGATAGTTGTTTGTGAGCCCCTTGTTTGTCCTGAAAAGTTAAACTGCCTGCTGTTCTTCAGAAAAATCCTTCAGGTCCCACAAATTCTTTGGTTTTCCAGCATTTTTGTGTATTTGAGCCCTTTCCAACAAGACTGTATGATTTCGAGATCCATCGTTTCACACTGAGGACAACTGAGGGACTCATATGCAGCTATTAC
>NW_015649561.1:849615-870131 GCF_001515625.1 Sinocyclocheilus rhinocerous | reverse complement strand
TCTTAATTTGTGTTCCGAAGATGAACGAAGGTCTTACGGTTTTGGAACAACACGAGGGTGAGTAATTAATGACAGAATTTTCCTTTTTGGGTGAACTATCCCTTTAATGCATGGTTTTTCCTTCTGGAGCGTCAGTAAGCCTTTGAGCCTTCTGTAATAGTTGCATATGAGTCCCTCAGTTGAAACTATTCAGTACTAAATAAACAATAACATGCATTTTGTACGATCCTTCTTATTTTGGTAAAATAACATTGGTAACACTTTACAATAAGGTTCCATTAGTTAATGTTAGTTAATGTATTAACTAACATGAACAAACAGTGGACAATACATTTATTACAGTATTTATTCATCTTTGTTAATGTTAGTTTATGAAAATACAGTCGTTCATTGTTAGTTCATGTATATTCACAGTGCATTAATGTTAACAAGCACAACTTTTGATGTTAATAATGCATTAATAAAGGTTGAAATTAACATTAGCTAAGATTCAACAATACTACAGCGAGAATAAAAGTTACGCCTTCTTTCTTTGCGTGAACATTTGGGCGGTGTTATGCAAATCTTCCCAGATCGTGACGTAGGTATGTGGGGGCGTGTTAGAACGAGCCGTTTTAGGTAGGTGTGGCTGACTCTGAACTTTTATAAAGAATATCTCTTTTGATTTGAGACTTTAGTCTTTGCAACTTTACAGATCTTCTTTATGCACCAAGAGCTTGTAACACTCCAAAGAGAAAGGAAAAATTGAAATCGTGTCATATGACCCCTGTAACTAATGTTAACTATTGAACCTTATTGTAAAGTGTTACCATAACATTTTGCAGATTCTGAAAGGGGGATGTAATCTTTTGACTTCAACTGTATTTAATATTAATATTCTTGTGGACTTTGGACAACAAAAAAAATTACTGACCCTAAACATTTAAACGGTAGTGTGCACTGCAAAATCAGACCATGTACTGTAAGTTGAGTCTCTCCTAGAAGATGTAATATTTGGTCTTTCTCATAGGCTCATTAATAAACTCCAGCCTGGCTCCATTAAGAAAATCAACCACTCCAAACTTAACTGGCACAAGGTAAGGAAGACCTGTTTATGTATTGCATTGTTTCAATGTTTTATGTGTTTTTGTTTTTTTCCTTCATTTTCAAGTCCGTTTTATTCCTAATGTAAAAATATAATAGCAAAGCTACTTGTCTTATTCTTTTCACTGAAGCTTGAGAACCTGGGCAACTTCATCAAAGCCATTCTTGCTTATGGTCTGAAGCCTAATGACATCTTTGAGGCCAACGATCTGTTTGAGAATGGGAACATGACTCAAGTCCAAACCACACTTCTTGCTCTAGCCAGCATGGTGAGTTCTGTGCAAAACATATTGAATGGAGATTAAAAAAGAAGGATGTTTATATCCAGGAGTTGCTGGTATAATGCCACTTTCGTTCTTTCATTCCAAGGCAAAAACTAAAGGTATGGACACAAAAGTTGACATTGGCATAAAGTATGCGGACAAACAAACCCGCAACTTTGATGATAAGAAATTGAAGGCTGGTCAATGTGTGATTGGACTGCAGGTGAGGAACGTCCTATGTGTTGTTGCTTTAGGAAACCTTTTAAAACCATTTTTTTTCTTGGGATGTCTTCAGTAAGATCCCCTCACTCATGCTTTGTATATTGATACACATCCTATGTTTTCACAATGGCTAGATGGGGACAAATAAATGTGCTAGTCAGGCTGGGATGACCGCTTATGGCACCAGGAGACATCTGTATGACCCAAAGACTCAAGCAGACAAGCTTTTTGACCAAACCACAATCAGCCTGCAGATGGGCACTAATAAAGGAGCAAGCCAGGTGAGTGTGTATTTAAAGGAATAATTCACCCAAAAATTTAAATTCTGTCATCATTTACCTCATGTCATTCTAAACCCATAAGACTTCATCTTTGAAAAGCAAACTAAGATGTTTGTAATTAAATATGAGAGGTTTCTGTTCCTCTCCTGAAAGTCCAGGTAACTAAAACTTCCATCTAAAAAGGTCATAAAGGCATTGAAATTCGAATTGAGCCGTTTACTCAGTCTTATCAAGAGATACGATTACTTTATATGATGAACAGATTAAATTTTTATTTAGATTTAATTTATTCACATATAAAAAAAACATACATGAGAGTAAGAGTGTGCAACAGTGTGTAAAGAGTAACCTGTTAAAAGTAACGGTGTGGTCACATATACCTTTTGTATGGTGACAAAATACAGTCATGTGAATAGGAATCCATGCAGTCTTTAATTTCACATGAGGAACATGCGAGGTGAAACATTTCCCCCATTCGTATTTCACATTGGACTCAAGTTTGTTGAACTTTTAACATGCAAATTTGCCAGTTTAAAGCTTGGTTTCGAAGTGATCTCCTACACTGTTGGCGATGGACCTACTCTGACCACAACATTTTGCAGAAGGATCGCTAAAGTGACCAGACCATTGGACATGGCTGTTCTATCCTGCTCCTGGTGGGCCAACGTTCTGCAGAGTTCTGCTCCTTCCTCCCAAACATACTTGCCTAGAAGTTTCTAGTGATGCTTGGTTAGCTGGTTCTGGTGTGTTTAATTGGGATGGAGTGAAACTCTGTGGGACTTTGTCCATCTGGGAGCACGGTTGGACAACCCTTGCCTTAAGACATTCTAGGAATTGGATTCCCAACTTTAGTTTTCACTTTATTCATCCTTTCTTCTTCCTCAGGCTGGCATGTTGGCCCCGGGCACCAGGAGGGATATTTTTGACCAGAAAGTGGCTGTCCAGCCACTGGACAACTCCACCATCTCGCTGCAGATGGGCACCAACAAGGTGGCCTCTCAGAAGGGCATGAGCGTGTACGGGCTGGGCAGACAGGTATACGACCCCAAATACTGCGCCTCCCCTACTGAACCCACCATCCACACCAATGGCAGCCAGGGCACCGGCACCAACGGCTCTGAGATCAGCGACAGCGACTACCAGGCTGAATACCAAGACGAGTACCAGGCAGACTGCCACGAGAAATACAGAGCCCACTATGACCACGGCATTGACAATTAAACCGCAAGCTTACAGCACAGATGAATATTTTTGGATCCTCACATAAACGGAGCGAGTTGTTTTTTCTCTCGCTAGCCTTTTTATACATGGCAAGAAACCGATGTTAAGAGGAGCATTTCCTATATCATCGTTCCTAAGATAATGCAGTATTTTATTAGCTAGATAGACAACAGACTATAGTCTAGTATTGTTTTGCCCTTTTTAAAAAAAAAAAGTTTGACCCTTTTTAAAAGTCAAAATGGGTTAGAGAAGCAGTCCAAGTGTTTGTCAAATGACATTCATGGCATATTAACTACAATCTCTGATTGTTTGATTTTTTTTTTTTTACTAAGTATATTTTTTACTTCCTGCTTTTTAAATCATTTGACCAAACAACGCCTTGCTAAATTGTGCCACAGGCCCTTGTATACGTTTAGACCAACTCCTATCTTTTTGATCAATCCCCCTCTTCTCAACTGTCTTGTATTTATTACCAGTAATACTCAATAGAGACCTCAGTCCTGTTGAATGGCTCTTTTTTTTTTAATGAATAAAGTTTTTAATTTTCCAGTCAAGTCTGTTGTTGTTCTGATTAAATCAATAAGGTTCATTCATTCATATCATTAAATCTTTCAGGTTTATCTGTAGGTTTTCTCACACATTTCTATACATTTATACAGTATATTTACATGTATTTATTTATTTTTTGTTCTGTGCTTTCACTTCATTTTTTTTATCAGATGAATTTGCCATTCATCAACTCTACCAGATTTATATCTTCCATCCTGGAAAAGATGAGCCCTTGCGTTTGGACAAAGGGGCATGAGCGAGTCTGAATGCTGCCTTGTGTCAGCATGGAGAGGGAAACTGAGAGCTGTAGAGTGAGAACACATCTAGCACAGTCTGGCTGATTTCCGAGCAGTCATGACGCTTGGAGGACAAGGACTGGCCGGTGTAAAGGGTTCGTGAGAAAAGCAGCAAACCCCCACCTCTTCCCGCAAACACCCTGACGGGGAATAATCCCTGCTTTGTGCGCTTGTGGAATCTGGCTCTGATAATGCAGCACTCAATTAGACAGTCTGACAGAACAGCACAGGTTTCCCCTAGCAACGTTCCCTTTGTATCAAATGTGACTCCACATAAGCAGTTCCAAATCTGCTACCTGCTTTGGGAAGAGCTTGAGTATTACAGAATAAAGTTAGTGGTTTTCCAAGTGTGTGCTGTTGAGAATTTCTACCAAAATGTACTGGTGTTGTGCTCCCTGTCCTTAAAGGGATAGTTTTATCAAAATTGAAAATTCTTTGGTAGACTTCTGTGGAAAAGGTTTTTCCAATGGTAACCAAACCTGGTTCCTAAAAATATCCTCTTTGGCGTTCCACAGAAAAAAAGTCGGTCATACGACATGAGGGTGTCATTGTTGATGACCGATCACATGATCGTATCCTGCTGATTTTAGTGTACAACATTTAATTCCTAACTTCTTAGTAACATTAAAATCTGGGTAAAGAAAGTGGACTAAGCAAAGGCCATTTTTTGTTATTCTCATTTAATGACTGGCTAAAAAGTAGATGCATCAACTCTTTAAATACACTGAATATGTAGCCCCTAATGATAAAAATTAGAAAAATATTCGATTTTTCCATTCTCTCGCCAAAGTATTGCATCCCTCCTGAGATACTTTGTGTACTCTAGCAAAACCTTTGGGTTACCCCAAGAAACTTGATGTTCTCTCGCAAAATATTTACGTTCTCTCACAAAACTATTGTGCTTACCCAAGAAGGTTTGTTTCCCTACCACCACATATTTACATTGATTTATTCACAAAAAAATTGTGAGTAAATGCAAAGTTATTAGGGAAGACAAGAGTTTTGCAAGAGAATGCAGAGTTTCTCTGTCTGGGGCATGCAAATATTTTGAGAGAGAACACAAAAGCATTGAAATCTCTCTTTTTTTTTTTTTTGGTGTGTGTGATATTTATTTTTGATTTTACCATCACCATGTCCCTTTAGGGTCTTCATAATAGACTCACCCGAGAGGTTATAACTGACTCATACAAGATGGTGAAATTGGACGACTCAAACCTAAACATGATGGTAATAGAAAAATCCTATCCTATTACATTTTTTCAGCATCTTGTTTGAATTATAATGAGTTGTCAAGAGAGTGCATTGTGTTATCCGGTTTTATTTAAATGACTGAATAAATTGACTTGAACTGAACTTGCAACAAACAAACTGTGCTGAGATTTCAAATGAACATTAAGAATGAAGTTCAGAAATAATGTTAAACGACCCTGTGGGCTGAAGACTTCAACAGAACCTGATAGTTTTTTTTTTTTTGTATTGTATGGGAAAGCATTTAGCAGAATTAGACCGTCATTTCTATAGCTTTTATCAGGGATCTTTGCATTAATGCTGTTTTTCTGCTTTGAAACAAGAAGCAGATAAATGATATAAAGGCGTATGAGCTCATGTATGCCTGAAAATGTCAGTATCAGAGAAAACGCTATCATTTTGCTCCACAAACCACGAGATCAGTCTGTGAAAACACTGAAGTAACTTGAAACTTTAAATATTTTAATGCCTGTGGCATGAGCTGCTCCTCTTCAGTTACAAAGGCTGGACTATACATCTGCCAAGCATTCTGCAATCTCCAACCCTTTTGAGGAGTCATCTCATTCAGGCTTTACACACAGTATGTGAATTCACTTTACATCACAGCAGGCTTGGCTTCAAGTACATGAGGCTGGATTGGGTTTTTTGATTAGTACTTTCCACTCGTGGCCCAAAGAGAGTTGCTCTCAGCGTTCAGCTGCCGAGGGACCGAGGCTGGAAATTGTTTGTCACTCTTCTTTCTCTTTGTCCCCTCACTGCTTTCTGTGATGGTTTGTACTCTGGACAGATACGACGGACAGTTGTCAGTACAGATTTTGGCTTATGAATCATCAGATAGGATTTCTGTGAGTGCAGTGTGCACGACAGCTTTCCACAGTTTCTTTAAAGTATGTTTGCTTAAACTTTAATATTTACGTTTATGACCTTTGGCTTCTCCGGTCAGCTGTTAGCTGTGGGAATAGTAAACTGGACACGATGCCAAGAGCTTATCCTTGTCTTTTATCCTTATTTACAACATCTCTGTGTGGCTTGCTTCTTCTAAACTCTAGTTTCTATTCTATTAGTGTCACTAAATGGAAGCGCAAAAATTGTTGTTTTTAAACGGGTTTCCTAACCCGTCCTCCAAACAAAATTGGCCAAACAAAAAGAGAACCCTAAACCCAACAATTTTGTTGCGCTGGACTAAACACTGAAATAAACAAAGCAATGTTTTAAAAGTGTTGTTTGGGGAAATCAGCCAAAAAGACTCGCATGCTCAAAAGTTACACAGCTCAAGAAATGAAAAGATTTTCTGGCTTTCAGTCCATGTACATTATACTATCAATCAAACCATTTGGGTAAGATTTTTGTAATGTTTTTGCTCTTATGCTCACCAAAGCTGTGTTTATTTAATCAAAAATACAGTAAAACAGTTATAATTTCAAATAACCTTTTATATTTTAATATATTTTAAAATGTAATTTATTCCTGTGTGCTCCAGCCTTCAGTGTCGCATGATCCTTCAGAAATCATTCAAATACTGACGTGCTGCTCAAGAAACATTTGAATTATTATCAATCGAAAAAGCAATTTTGTAGCATTATCAATGACTTTACTGTCACTTTTGATTAGTTTAATGCATCCTTTCTCCATAAAAGTATTAATTTCTTTAAAAAATCTGACTGACCCGAACTCTTGAATGGTAGTGTAGCCTACATGCAAGTTTTGCACTTTTTTTGGACACAAACCACATTTTTGCAGGATTTTATTTTACCACACATATATTTTAGCTGGCTGTTTTTATATGCATTTAAATTCTTTGCTTTGAGAGTTCTTTTCTTTGCAATGCAGATGCGACGATCTCTGCAGTATTTCCGTTACTTGCTTTAATTGTGGTGGTGGGAATCTGCAGACACCTGCTGACTAGTGGCAGAATTACACCCTCTTGAGTGTCCTGCCCTCAGACACGTTACAGATAAATCCTGAGAGCAAACAACTTTAATCCCTGAATAGTTTAAAATGATTTAAGTTTTTTTTATGGTCGTCTCTTAAACGACATGCCAGTTATTAAAATAACCGTTGCATTAGTAATTTGCACGAGCATATACATAACAACCAAAAGATGGCGCTCACATAGCAAGGTACAAACAGGGTCTATGAAAGAAAGAATTAATCTTAACACAAAGAGACAACCATGTTTTGCTAACAGAATGATTTCCAGTTGGTCAGGGAAGGTAGAAGCCACTAATAACACTGAACTTATCAGTAAAGCAACACAAAACTGCTGATAACTGTGAGAATAATCAGTCATGAACATTCCAGCCAAAGCGGGATTTCATCACTTCAGAATGAGAAAACACAGCAAATATATCTGCTCTGCACAATACCAGCTCTGTTCAGTGAGACCCATAGTGAACCAGAGCATGTGGATCACGATCTTGAAAGCTTCCTTTGAATAAAATCTTTAGTAAATCTGATTCAAGTGCAACAGATGATGATTACAAAAACTTTGAAAGTTATATCACATCTTTTTAATCTCACCCAAAACAAAATCAGTTATTTACAGCAGAATGCCCAAGCTGCTTTTCTACATTCAATGAAAGTGAACGGAATCCACATCTGGACTTTTCACTGAATAACAACAACTCTGTTCTTCACACCAAATTAAGCTGACTTCAGAAATGTTGGAATATACGTTATTTATGCTGATATTTTATCTTTTTAGAGCTTGACAGCCTCTGGTCACCATCAGGGTTGTTTTAGTATCATTGAGATACTGTTTTAGTTTTTATTAATATTTTGAATTTGTTTTAATTTCTTTTTTTCTGTTTTAGTTTTATATTTTTAATAATTTTGTTGTTTGTTTTTGTCATTTTTTTAATTAGTTTATTAGTTGTTTTTACATGTCTATACAGTTTACATTAGTATTATTATTATTTATTTCATTTATTTTAGTACATCCAGATAAAATAAATGAAAATGAGAAATGTTACTTGAAATAAAAGTTTGGTCTGGTCATGATCCACTTTCGTTGCATGCAAGCAGCTAGAATTTCTGCAATAAATGTCTCCCACAAAAGAACGCAAAACAGTGTGAAGTTTACTTTCTACTGAAACATGCTTTCAGTTTGCAGGACTGTTAGGAGAGGTGGAGGTGTAGCTGCTCAATTTAAAGATGTCTATCAATGCAAGCAAGTGTCATTTGGTCAGTACTTGTCTTTTGAATATCTAGGGATTGTGTTGAAAGGTGCTCCACGCATTCTGTTTATCATTATTTACAGGCCTCCAAAATACTCTCCAGCCTTTGCTGAAGAGTTCACAGAAATGCTATCAACGATTTCCTCAGAGTTTGACTGTTTTGCTATTGCAGGGGATTTTAATATTCACATAGATAATGCAGAAAACAAAACTGATATGGCGGAAGACGAAACTTGAAATTCACTATAGCATATATAAAGACAGCCTTCATGCTTTCAATGTGGAACTAGGCAAAGCTAGACAGTCATTCTTCTCAAACCTTATAAACAGTAACTTAAACAACACTCACACTCGTTTTGCTACTGTTGAGAAACTGACAAACCCCCCAAGTCAGATTTTTTCTATTCTTAACAGTTTTAAATTCATTTTAAACCTCTTAAATCAATTTTTAATCATTTTCAAAGTTTTTAAATTCCTTGTTTTATTGTTGTGATTATTTTTTTCTTTTCTTTTATGTAAAGCACTTTGAATTACCATTGTGTATGAAATGTGCTATATAAATAAACTTGCCTTGCCTTGCTTTAGACGCACTGTAGCTACATAGGCCTACTGTACACTCTGAGAAATCCAGTCACATCCATATATTCATCCTTTCTTAACCATATCAACTTTTTGTTTTAACACTTTAAAGGAAAGAGTAAGTTTTACATTGTACATAAGCATCAGCATTATAACTTTATTAATCAGGGCTATAGATCTGCTAACAACACTCTGCGTGACATTCGTGTGAAAAGTCACAACTAGGGGAAGTGACTGATAAGTCAAGTGTTAATACACACTCATACACATGCATTACAAAATGCAAACCGCACAACATACTCTTTATGGTAACAAAGTGCATTGTTAATCAACGAGTGATTTGGGCTCATCTGAATGTTGATGATGATAAGCCCAGAGTTCCACATTATCTCTGAGAGTCAGCTGGAATGTTGTAGAATGTGGAGGTTGAACCAGACCGTGTTTTTCTCATGAGCTGTCAAGAGAGCTCTTACATAACCATGCTGAGAACAGTTTAGCAGGTTCAGAGAAGATATAGAAAAATAAATTTAAAGGGCAAAGTTTTCTATCCTTCTATGTTCTGCATGTTTTCTTTTTTCTATTAAAAGAACAGTCCCTTAACGGATCATAGCGTTTGTAAAATGGGAATGGTTCCCAGTCTGCAGGGGTGTGATCAATGCAATGAGTGCATGGGAAACTCAGAAAGGGACTTTCTTAGATGTCTATATTTTTGTATATTTGTTTTGATCAATCTGGCCAGGACAGATGTTCCTACTGGCCTGTTCTAAATAGTTGACTTTATATGTGTGTTAAATATAAACGAATGGAGTTTCCCATATTTCCATTATAAATCAGTGTATTGTCATTTTCATTTCCAAATAGTTGGAGACTTACTGGAACCATACTTTACAGGAATGAATACATTCTGCTAAAGAATATGAGATGAAGGATGTGGAGTTGAGTTGGTGTGGAGCTGAATGATTGGTGATAACACTAGTAAATATTTGTAGAGAGTGATAAAAACTGTTCATTTGCAGCAGGGATTAATTAAGACTCCTTAGTGCCGCTTTGCAGAGAGTTTTACCGGAAAGTTCATGCTGTGTTTTGTTTATTCAACAAAAGTCATTCATCCACCCATCTTTCAGTCGTTCAGTCTTTTCATCCATTCATTTATCCATATTTTAATCCGTCATCCATCTACTCATCCATCCATCTGTCAATCTTTCCACCCATCCATCATTTAATTTTTTCATCATTCTTCAATCTTTTCATCCATCCATCCATCCATCTGTCAATCTGTCAATCTTTCCATCATCCATCCATCTGTCAATCTTTTCATTATCGATCCACCTGTCAATCTTTTCATCCATCCAACCATCCTTTCATCTTTCAATCCATCATCCATCCACCCACCCATCCATTCATCTTTCAGTCCATCCTTTCATCCACCTATCCATCTGTCAATCTTTCAATCATCCATCCATCCATCCATTCATCCATCTGTCAATCTTTCCATCCATCCGTCATCCATCCATTTGTCAACCTTTCCATCCTCCATCTCTCAATCTTTTCATCCATCCAACCTTTCTTTCATCTTTCAAACCATCATCCATCCACCCATCCATTCATCTTTCAGTCCATCCATCCATCCATCCATCCGTCTTTCAGTCCATCCTTTCATCATCCATCCATCTGTCAATCTTTCAATCATCCATCCATCCATCCATCCATCCATCCGTCAATCTTTCCATCCATCCTTCCATCCATCCATTTGTCAATCTTTCCATCCTCTATCTCTCAATCTTTTCATCCAGCCAACAATCCTTTCATCTTTCAATCCATCATCCATCCACCCTTCCATTTTTCAGTCCATCAGTCCATCCATCCATTCATCCAACTGTCAATCTTTCCATCATCCATCCATCTGTCAGTCTTTTTATCCATCCAACCAACCTTTCATCTTTCAATCCATCATCCATCCACCCATCCATTCATCTTTTCATCCATCCAACCATCCTTTCATCTTTCAATCCATCATCCATCCACCCACCCATCCATTCATCTTTCAGTCCATCCTTTCATCCACCTATCCATCTGTCAATCTTTCAATCATCCATCCATCCATCCATTCATCCATCTGTCAATCTTTCCATCCATCCGTCATCCATCCATTTGTCAACCTTTCCATCCTCCATCTCTCAATCTTTTCATCCATCCAACAATCCTTTCATCTTTCAAACCATCATCCATCCACCCATCCATTCATCTTTCAGTCCATCCATCCATCCATCCATCCGTCTTTCAGTCCATCCTTTCATCATCCATCCATCTGTCAATCTTTCAATCATCCATCCATCCATCCATCCGTCAATCTTTCCATCCATCCTTCCATCCATCCATTTGTCAATCTTTCCATCCTCTATCTCTCAATCTTTTCATCCAGCCAACAATCCTTTCATCTTTCAATCCATCATCCATCCACCCATCCATTCATCTTTCAGTCCATCCATCCATTCATCCAACTGTCAATCTTTCCATCATCCATCCATCTGTCAGTCTTTTTATCCATCCAACCAACCTTTCATCTTTCAATCCATCATCCATCCACCCATCCATTCATCTTTCAGTCCATCCATCCATCCATCCATCCGTCAGTCAGTCCATCCTTTCATCATCCATCCATCTGTCAATCATTCAATCATCCATCCATCCATCCATCCGTCAATCTTTCCATCCATCCTTCCATCTGTCAATCTTTCCATCATCCATCCATCTGTCAGTCTTTTCATCCATCCAACCAACCTTTCATCTTTCAATCCATCATCCATCCACCCATCCATTCATTCATCTTTCAGTCCATCATCCATCCACCCATCCATTCATTCATCTTTCAGTCCATCCATCCATTCATCCAACTGTCAATCTTTTCATCCATCCATCCAACCAACCTTTCATCTTTCAATCCATCATCCATCCACCCATCCATTCATCTTTCAGTCCATCCTTCCATCCATCAGTCAAACTTTTCATTATCGATCCATCTGAATTGCAGTGCTACGTTCTGTTTTCTAAGTTCAGTTTAAATTCAGGAACTGAACTGGAATAAGTTGAAGACATTCTCAGTTAAATTCTGAATGGCACACAACCCTGGTAAAGACTCTTGCTAACAATGTTTTATCATACACTGGACAGCTAAATGAAGTAAAGATTGTAGACAGTCACCAGCCGGCTGTAACCCTATCCAGAGGAAAGAACACTGTGTGGAGAACAGACCGGCACTGCTGACAGGTATAATCAGTAATATCCTGGAGCCAGTAGAGGACAGACAACCGCTCAGCGTCTCTGAATTTGAACTAATGCTCTGGCCACGTGTTCACTGTTTCCTGTTATCATAAACGCAGACATACGGTCATTATGATGATGGCTCAGCCTGTAACAATGGCCTGAACCAGGGATGGGGATCCTTTGTATTAGTCTGATCGGATCAGTTACTCGTGTGGCCTGTGTAGTGTGTTTATACTGGATAAGAAGCCGACTTGTTGGAGTCTGGGAGACATCTGGGATTTCTAGAGCTGGGGTGTAGTAATTTCCTCCCTCCACAGTTAAATTCCTCTGCATAGAGGGGTGTTTTAGTAAGCCTGTCTCCTGGGGTGGGATTGGGAGGGGGAGTGTCACGGGGTTTCTAAGAATGTTCTATTGAGCTGTCATAAGAGCACTCTGTTGAGACAAACTCACAGCATGAAATTACACAATAGAAATGTATCTCTTTTTTATTTTTCAGTCAGTTTAAGATTAGACTTTGTGGCCCGTAGGTTTCCTTATGCAGTTGACAAAAGTGCACAGCGGAAGGACAAGCAGTGGAGGGTTGAGTAACTTACAGCTTTCTAAACATAGCATTTAGTCAGATCTTCATTTGACCTGTCATCACTTGATTAGAAACATTCTGAAGACATGTAGACTTCTCTGATTGTGACAAGTTACCAAGTAGGGTATTAGTCAAGAGACTCATTAAAAGAAAAGAACGGTGATGACACATTTCAAAGTTCTGACACTTTATTTTTTCATTAATAATCCTTAAAATATAGGGTTAACTTGGCAAACAGCCTAAATATTGACCTGGGTGTTACTCTATCTGTTCTCTTTCTGGGATATTGTGCTTACTAACACTGATATGTTATTACTAACACTGATATAACACTGATATTATTAACACTGAAAGTAAAAAGTACATTAGCAATTTTCAGAAATATTCAGTGCTCGCTGAATGAACTCACCCACATGCATTTTTCACATTCAGTCGCTGGTAAAAGTCAAAATTCTAACATGCTGAGATGTTTTTTTTAATTTATTCAGTAATAGAAGCGATCAAAAACTGTTTTTATCCAAGAACATTCTCTTTCTGCAGAATGAAAGACTCATTTGTTAAACCTGAATTGGTTCGTAGTTGGCCAAAGGCTTTACTTTTAATTTCATCACAGCACAATATTTTCCTCCAAAAGGCTTCAGTTTTGTGATGCAGCTTCGAGTAAATTCTGGCCGTGACGTAACATTGGTCTTTCTGAGAAGTAGCTCCCTTCTAGTCTGTTTCATAGAAAGTTGAACTATATTTGTCTAAATTATTGCAAGAGTGTTATGGGAGGTTGTCAATAAACAGGGCTGATGTGGTTTAAGGTGGTTTCTTATAAAATTATATTTTTACCCATGTTACTGCCAGGCAAAAATGATATGTCGAATTGAAAAGTAATTCCATACCTTCCCTCAACAAGCCGCATTTTTGTTTATTTATTTTAAAAGACCTTGTTGTGGAAGCTTTGGCTAATGACTATGATTTCTCTCACTGCTTACATGCTTTATTCTCCCATGATTTTAGTTAAGCAGTGTAGTATAATGGAAATCTTGTTTGTACTGTACTATAGATATGCTGATGAAATTTCAGTCTGTGACACTGTTGTACAGAAGCACGTCACACTCTAGTTCCATATAAGGCCCATGACCAAAAATGGTAGTCAGACGGCCCATAAAGGCTGGTATTCTTACTCCTTCCAAATAATTGAGACCAGACATTGAGAACGGTATAGTCATGGAAATTGTGCACCACACGTCTGCCACTCTTATGCACGTTATTGCATCTCCAGGAACAGGGAAAAGAACCAAATGAAGTTTCAAATTCAGATTTTAAAGAGGACTTGCTTAGTATACTCTCCAACCTAGTGATTAAACACTTTCTGTATTTAAGTAAAATCTTATTCTGTTATTCAAAAATAGAATCAAATCATCCTTTGGTCACACAAGTGATCTAAATTAGTATGAAATATCATAAGCATTTAGAGATTAATACAGATTATAGGGACATCAAAAATCCACACAGACTGCCGAAATTTCTCACAAGAAGAAAGATTTTGGATATAAACATTAGGGATAGTCCAAACTGGCCGCTATTAGTAGCAGCTAAAAAACAAAACAAAGAATCCAATACTATCATGAGGTAATTAAAGTACTTTTTTTGCAAACATAATTTCGAGTTTATATTGAAACAGCTGAGAAACTGAAAGCCACATTGTGTATTTATGAGTTTGGAATTTATGACAATTTAAAATTGTATGTAATTCTATGATACATATTTTTGGTTAGGATGTGTGGTACTAGAATGTTTGTTGTGTTAGTGTCATTCATTCAACCAGTCTTTCACACAATGCCCACAGTCATCACTGTTGAATTTCCTAACATTTGATTTCTTTTTTTGTTGCTGTTTCAGATTAATTTTATTATTGGTTCCATTTCCTTCTTCTTAATGTGGTACCAGACAAATTGTAAAGCACCCTATTATAAGGAACTGTTATTTCCATTATGTGAACAGTAACGGACATCCGCCACAGTTGCCTCATTCTGGCAACATCGTTCCTATTATCTCTTGCATTGAAATTTATAGTATTTAACAACCCAGATTAAAATGATTCATTAGTACTCACACATGCACGGTTCCTATTTAATCTTTTACCATCTGTTTACCATAAAAAAAAGACTTTTATTAGATTGCTTGATGCAGCAATTAAGTAACTGAGGAAACACAGAGAATCATTGAAAGAAACTGACCACACATGTGACAAGATAATTTCTTGTCAAAAATTACAGTTATGAAACTGAAAGCTTGTTAAACTTGATGATGTCAACTGGCAGCTGATGGAAAAAAGTTAACTTTGTGAAAAGTTTGTGGAAAAAGATGATCATGAGGCTTTAATCTTCACTCTTATCTTGCGTTTTCCTGGAAAGTTTTATAAAAAAAATTATATACATATATACACTATATAAACTACACACACACACACACACACACACACACATATATATATATATATATATATACACACACACTAATGTTTTAATAATGTTTTACTAATGTTTAAATAATTTTCAAAACTGTTACATTTCATGACTTTTCAGTTCACCACAAATATGAAGTCCACGATGTCCTGTCATGTTCATAAAAATTGTATCATCTCAAAGCATGGCATGCTATGTCATGCTCTTATGATATGCCCTGTCTGGCCAATGTCTTTCTAGTGCGTGACTGTCAAGATGCCTCAATCTCATATTATATGTCACGCATTAGGAATGACTGGACTTCCACTTAAACTTTAATTAAACAGTCACAGGAAGCAAATTGCAATATTACTCAAACAGTTTAAAGTATTTCAGATGTTTATAACATATAAATAAACAAACTGACATTGCAACTACTCTAAACATTTAAATTTAGGTCAACGGATGTAAACTCTTAACATAAACTAATTAATCTTCTGTCATTTAGAATTGAGTTTATCTTTGTAGCCTCCTAATAATCAACAGAATGAATCATCTCAGAGTAATATTGGTAGCAGTAGAACATTTTACTGGTTATTATGCTTTGAATGGATGATTTTATTTGCCACATGTGAGAATGTATGACAGCAGAGACCTTTAGACAATAGCAGCCTTTTCTTATTTTAGCCAATAAAGCCTGTGTTATTAAGAAGCAGAGGTTCATAATGTTCTTTGTTGTAGCCAAAATTGATCTCATCTGCCATCTATTTCCTCTTTGTTAATCTTTCCTTCACAGAACACATGATCTAAATGAACAGAGTTGCTAAATGTTTTAAATCTGACTAATTATCCACAAGTATTTCCATCAATCATAGCCAGTTGTGCCATTTGTATCTCCTTATCTGATTTTAAAAATGAAATGTTTTGAAAAGAAGATTCACCTAATACCTTTTTTTGGGTTTTGACCAGTAAGTACAGCCAAGATCGCTTTCCTGGCAGTCGGGTGATCCGACAAGGCCTCTTATAAAGAAAGAAAGGGGCCACCTTCAAATATTTTGTCCTAAGTCTTGTAAATTCAAGTGACCGGCTTGACACAAAAATAAATATTTGTAGGGGTTAGCTAGAAGGAGCGCATCCGTTTTTTTCCCCATAGGCATATGAAGTTTCCAGAATTATAATTTTGTTTGCTCATAATGAACTCAAATCAGAGGCACATGAACAAGTCAAGCACAGAACTGTGGTTACACAAATCATGCTCGGCTGGTATGATGTTCTTTGCCACAGAGTTACTTAAGAGTGAATCTTTCCCACAAGATGGCACACAAGAGTGGAATATCTGACTGAAGAAAAAGCTTTTTTAAGAAAACCTATGGAAATTTAGAATGGGAAATAATGATTCTTTGTATAGTGCATATAATATAAATACAGGAAAATAAACGTCACTTTTAAAGTAGCTTTTATATTACAACTGACAAAACCTTAAAATGCAAATAAAACTATCATGTCAGAGTTTGGATGATTGATAGTTAAACACAACTCAAAATGTCATCAAAATAACATGATGACATTGCAAAAAACCACAGGCAAGCGTCTTGTCAAACGTTTTAAAGTACCTGCTTTGATTTGTAGATTATCTGCATTAAACTGGTACCCGGATAACCATATATGGTCATAAGGTGCGTGCTACGATGGATGCCCAGCCAGTGACAAAACCCCAAAGTTAAGAAAGGGGCGGAGCGCCATTCATGACTCATGACGAGTCCACTCTGTGGCTGGCAGCGCGAGAGCTCTCGCACACACACTATAAATACAGGCGGCTGCTGGGAGATTTAAATGACAAACGCGCTCCTCAGAGGGATAAATTAGATTAAATATTTTACGCCTAATTTGGACTGTTTGCTATCACAAACGATGGAAAGCAAGACTGTAATGTTTTCGGCACTTTTCCTCGTCTGGCTTACGCTCGTAAACGGATCCCCAGGTAAGATTTTAGGGATGTTTTTTTTTTTTTAAACCGTCAGCTAATCCAAATATTAACTGTTTACTCATGGTATTGTAGTGTAGTCCTGTAGTATCCTATTGCACTGTACATTACATTATGGCATGGCACATTGTAGTATAGCAGTGTGAACTTTAGATGTAGTTTTGTTGTATCTCAAGGTTGGTTCATAGTGGAAACCATGAAAGCTACATGATGCGTTTCATACTGTATTGATTTGGCTGATGTCCTCTGTCCTATTTAGCATCTTTGGAAGTGGGCAAGCTTACCAAAGCAACAAATGTCTCATGGTCATCTTACAATTTCAAAACAATCCTAACATGGGGACCTAAACCTGTCAACTACACATACACAGTTGAATTTTCAAGGCAAGTACACAAGTATCTAATTTAAAGTGCATAGCTTTGCTTTAGTCTTGATCTGTATTGTTCACATTAACGTTATTTTGTTATTTAAAATTCAACACAAAGTAAAGTAAGTATGTATTGATTGGATTCTAACCAACATTATTTTCCTCTGCAGAGTTGGTAGGGACAAAGGTAGAAACCCTCACTGCATTAGAAGCTCGGAGACCGAGTGTGACCTGACTAATGAACTAGAACTCAAGGGGGTTTATTCTGCTGATGTCCTCTCGGAGTCTCCGCTGGGGTCTTCTGACTATGTGGAGCCCCCATACACCAGATCAAAGACGTTCTGTCCTTATAACGACAGTGAGTGTCCAACACCTCCTCCTTTCGAAATTCATCCAATTTTTGTTTAAAGCAGTTGCTTTAATATTTTTTTTTTCTTTTTCATGTAGCTATAATTGGAAGACCTGAGTTTAAGTTGAAGGTGAATGAGAACAAGAAGATTGTGCTGATCATACAAGACCCCATCACAGCTTTGCACAAAGATGGCAGATCTCTGAACATCCGTGACGTCTTTAAGAAAAATCTCAAGTATACGATTGCATACAACAAGGCTGGAAGCACAGGAAAAGTGAGTATAAGCACGTTTACAAGCTATAGATGCTATTGAAGATTATGTGCCACGCGTTTCTTATTTAAATGCCCTCTGAATTGCAATCTGTAATGGCCTGTTGGCTGGTTTGTTTTCAGAAAATTCTAACTGTGGATGAGAGCAAAGCAGAGTTTAATAGTCTAGATGAGGATCAGAGTTACTGCTTCAGCGTGGCGGCATACATCCCCTCTCGTAAAGGAGACAAGAGGGTCGGAGAGTGGAGCCTCCCCAAGTGCTCACCACAGGAGCACAAGACCCTGATTGAGGGTAAGCTTATCATCTAATACTTGACAGCTTACTTTTGACATTTACTAGGGTGTTACACCCATTTTAGAGACCGAGGAAGGCGGCAAAGGAGTATTCAAGTATTCCAAATGATTCAACGTTTGCTCAAAGATTTAGCTGTCTAGAATTGCAGTGTTACGGAAAACAAGAAGGTTGTTAAGCATGAAGAGGCCGGTTCAGTTAACCGAGTAGAGGAGGGAGGATGGCACACACACTGCCATTACTCGCACTGACCAGGGCCGACAGGGCTCCATTGAGTTGTGTGGGAAGCCCTGTTTCTGCACCTGGAGTTTTCAAACTCGCGATATTTCAGCATCAGTTTCTATCCATTTCCATTATATAATCTAGTAATTTAATAAAAAATACTTTCATTCATAAATGTATAAAAAAAAATAAGGTTTGTTTAAACTAAAACATTAAATTTTAAATATTTAAAAACTATTTAAAGAGTTACATTGTTTAGTCAATAAATTGAAACTTTTGTTGAATGTTCTTTCAGGTTTCTCCAAACAGTTTTCAAACTCGCAATATTTCAGGGTCAATGATGATTTATCTATTCATTTATTAAAAATACATTATTTATAAATTGGTGATTGAGATTTGTGAATATATTTAACCAAAAAAAAATCATTTTAAATATTTAATCAATGATGCTTTTTTTTTTTAATCGACTAATTTATTAAAGTATTAATTCATAACGTAAAATGTGTTTTTAATAATAAATAATAAATTGAAAGTTTTGTTCAATTTTATAAAACTTTTGCCAAAAGTTTATGAACTTGGCACACTTTTCAATCTAGATTTTTAAAATAAAACAATAAAAGAAAAAAAAAATATTTTAACATGAACACTTTTATCATTGACCTAACATACAAACTAGCAGAGAACTGTTATTTTTGCTGGATTTGAGCAACAGCCATCCAATAACTTAAATTCTGTGTCTTATGTGAATTTCAAATTGCCAAATCATTTTCCATTACATTTTACATGGTGCATGTGTACTGCTCTTTTCGATACTGGTTTATCAAATGCCGTTTTAACATCACACACCAACACACCACCTAACTAAGCTTTCCACTTAAATAGAATGCATTAAAATTAATTATAGACCGTTTTGTAAAAATATGATCGTTTAATATTCCTCTTTCTTTTCCATAGAGTATGGACTGGCTGTGATTGGAGGAGCTGCGCTCATTATACTGGCTTTTGTAATTGCTGTAATCGTTCTGATCGTGGTTTGCTGTAAACAAGCACGAAGACAAACATCGATGGCCAAGGAGACCGTAGTATAGACTCTGGCATAAAGGAATACAACATTTCTGCTGTTTGAGCTCAGAACGGGATGTACAGCTGGACTGTAACCGTTTTTGCACTGAGTGGAACCTGTGTGTGCGTAGCACAGCTGCAGTACAGCACTGGACTGGTTTCTATGAAACACTAACACTACATGATATGTTGTACATATCGGACCTTTGATTTTATTTTTTGTTATGGATGAATCGAACTGTATTTGTTTATTAAATGGCATTATTTATTATTTTCTTCAGAAATACATGTGTATTAGCTGCTTTGTGTATACAGTATTATATCTAGCAGAAACAATATTTAAGATTCATAAAATATATATTTTTTTTAAATGTGAGTTTTTTTTTTATTGTGTTTTTTAAATGTCTAGGGACTTCACAAGATAGAAACAGCAAATAAATTATTATACTTGTCATGAATTTTTTTTTTTTGTTTTTTTTTGAAAGAGGTACCAAAACTTAACTTAAAGGGGTCATATGACACGATTTCAATTTTTCCTTTCTCTTTGGAATGTTACAAGCTCTTGGTGCATAAAGAAGATCTGTAAAGTTGCAAAGACTAAAGTCTTAAATTTTACAAAGAATATCTCTTTGAATTTAAGTCAACCACGCCTACCTAAAATGGCTCGTTCTAACACGCCCCCACGTCTACATCACGATGTGGGAAGATTTGCATAACGCCAATGTTCACGTAAAGAAGGCGTAACTTTTATTCTCGCTGTAGTATTGTTG
>NW_015649561.1:847579-847661 GCF_001515625.1 Sinocyclocheilus rhinocerous | reverse complement strand
TTTCAATTTTTCCAATTTTTCCTTTCTCTTTGGAATGTTACAAGCTCTTGGTGCATAAAGAAGATCTGTAAAACTAAAGTCT
>NW_015649561.1:847173-847330 GCF_001515625.1 Sinocyclocheilus rhinocerous | reverse complement strand
CATCAACTTCACGCTGTGGATCGCCGGATCGGCTTTCACCGTGGAAGAAGTGGAGTCCATCCGGGGGTCGTCACATGTGGTTGCCGAAAGCCCGCCGGCCACTCTAGCCCACCGTGTGTGACGCTGTGTTTCGTTGTGAAAGCGAAAATACTTTGTT
>NW_015649561.1:840058-841519 GCF_001515625.1 Sinocyclocheilus rhinocerous | reverse complement strand
CTCTGCTCACTCTAGGCCTCCGGCCTCCGCTCAAGCCTGCCGTGTGTGACGCTGTGTGTTTCGTTGTGAAAGTGAAACTACTTTGTTTGGTCTTCCAAAAGAGGACACGACTAGAAATCAGTGGTTAAGTTGTATTTACAACACTGTTCCAGAACAGTTTAACCCAAATATTCAGATGTGTGCAGCACATTTTATGGAGGACTGTTTCCTGATCCTGGGAGAGTAGACTACAATGCCAGCTGTTCTGACTCACAGACTGCAAGTACGTTTTCATTTTAAGTATTTGTCAGATGATTCAAACTCGAGCAGTGTAGAGTAGCGCTTGTTGTTTGTCATTTCTCTGATCACAAATGCAGACGCAATGATGCAACGCAACGCGTTAAAAGATAGTATAAGTCATTATAATCCGTAATTATGTCCCCACTGGATGCAACAAATGCCTCGTTTATAATGGGTTTTAATGCTTTTGTCTCGTCGCTTCGGCCGGTACACGGCATCACAATATGGTAAGGGGCGTAACATTTCCGTCACACGCTTGAGGTATTCGGCCAATCACAACGCACTGGAGCACTGGCCAATCACAGCACACCTCGCTTTTCAGACCGATGAGCTTTGTAAAAACCGATGCGTTTCAGAAAGGCGGGGCATAGAGGAGAAACAATAATGTACAGTATGTGGAAAATAATGTGTTTTTTGAAACTTAAACCGCATAAACACATTGCATTACACCAAATACACAACAGAATGTTCTTTTTAGCAACGTCATATGACCCCTTTAATGCATCAAATGCCACATGTAGTTTTTTCATTTTACCTTTACTACAACTACACCGTAAGTGTGACGTATAAAATGAAGTACAGTACGCTTTAAAAAGTGCTATTTTGACATCAACAGTGCACATGTAAAATTTACGAGCCAACATATTCGCCTGTCTGTATAACTTACAGCACTGGCGTTGCACATCATCATCATCATTTAAATAATCTCTAATAATGTGATCCAGATATTTTATTTTATTAACCACATTTAATACTTGGTCACCTAAATAAAAGGAGGGAAACTTTTGTTTACGGTCCTCTTTAGTTTTAACAATCATAACCACACTCTTTTTGTATTAAATACAATATCATGCTACACACCATAATTTGAATATACACGAAGCAACTGTTGTAATCCAACACTATAAGGGGACAGAATAACTAAGTCATCAGCATACATCAAATGGTTAATAAGGCTATCTCCTATTACACATCCAGTTTTACATTCATTTAACTCAACAGAGAGATCATCCATATACAAATTAAAAAGAAGAGGCGATAATATTCCACCTTGCCGAACCCCATTCGTCACATAAACACAGGGTGCCGAAACATTCCTACCCCATCTGACTTGTATAGATTGATGTATATACCAGTACTGTAAAATCCTAATCAAATATGGGGGAACCCCTCTGTCTTGTA
>NW_015649561.1:835941-838767 GCF_001515625.1 Sinocyclocheilus rhinocerous | reverse complement strand
AGCACACCTCGCTTTTCAGACCGATGAGCTTTGTAAAAATCGACACGTTTCAGAAAGGCGGGGCATAGAGGAGAAACAATAATGTACAGTATGTGGAAAATTGTTTTTTTTTAACCTTAAACCGCATAAACATTTCATTACACCAAATAATGTTCTTTTTAGCAACATCATATGACCCCTTTAATTGACCTATGCTTTGTAATGATTTATTTAAAAGGACTTGCACAATCAAAATACTAATGTACCCTATATGTAAGTACCCTATAAATACCCTAATGGCCCAGAAAGCATGTTCAGATTGTGCAACACAATCATAATTAAAAGGAACAGGGTGACACTCATTGGTGAAGAATAAGTGTTGCATTCTGGTCTCAGTAGCTCACTCTTGTGGTAAGCTATGGTAAAGATGTAAAAGTCTTGTTTTTTTTGTTTGTTCAAGACTTAAACTTTGACTTGAAACATGATGTAACTAAAATGCAGACAATTGTGCATATGTGATATATGCCTTCCAAAGCAGTAACCTATCCTAAATGAAAAGAAAAAAGCCTAAAAAACTTCTCAAACCAAATGTAAAATGAAAACAAATAATTGAAGAAAACCAAATTGACCATAAAATCAGTTTAGAGTTTTTTTGCTTTTAAAATATCACAAGATATTTCATTGTACGTTCTGTAATTCAGTAAAATGAATAAAACAGGTCTGTAAGGCACAATGTATCCAGTAGGTTCTCAAACATATATTTTTAGGCTTCATTATCTCTTAAAATAAAATAAATTTCCCATAAAATAAAATTCATAAAGACAGCTCATTACACTTCAATAATACAGTTTCCATAGTATTATAATTATTGTACCAGTGGCATGCAACAGTATGTTATTGACAACAACATATGCCAGTGACTGTTCCAGTTTCAAAACACAAATCAAGTATCACAAGAAAAAACATGATTTTTATATTACAAATGCTTGATTCTTAAAAGGGATAACAAATCCAATTTTATTCCTTACAAAAATCTTTTCAGATAATGCGCAGTAACCTCTCCCTGAGAGATATTTATCCATAGAGTTACAATCCTTTCCCTCAGATGAAGAAAAGACGTTATATTTCAACAACATCTTATAATATAGAGTTTTTAATTCAATAGGTACACAATAATATTGCGTCAGATCCACATTTAATACAGATAGGCCTCATTCATGAGTGTGAATTTTTGTGTAAAATCATTCTTGCACAAATTTTCACAAGCAACAATTTAAGAATAACATTACGAATGATTTACACAAAGATTGGCTCATGAATAAGGCCCAGTGTCATTATTATGATCCAAACTATTTTTTTAACTCATAGTTTCCTCTTCCATCCATTTACAAGTAATACTGCAGTATAGAGATACAAAGAGTTTTAAAAATTCATAGCGCATAACTTGAGGTTTTCTAATGAATTCTGCAAACCGTAGTATGAAGAAAGACAAGGGCTAAGTTATACCTCATGGTGCTTCCATAGTGATTTCCTGTGGGAGACTGTGAACAGTGTGATGCCAGCCTGAAAAGAGGGAACAGATGAGCTCATGGAGACGGAGGTTTAGAAAGCAAACTCCCACAGGAGCAACAAATACATTCCTGACTTCTCACTTTTGACAGAAAACGAGCATGGTGGGGTGAGCACCTGTTGTAACTTCTCTAGCCGCATGTTATAAGCATTTGCCTTTCACACTAACATTTTTGCATTTATTGTGTATAAGAAGACGACATCTGACTACCTTTCGACAGTGGCTGCAGATGAAGTCCTCCACATCCACACTCACAGCGCTGGTGCACTCATCCAGAATAGCAAACTGGGGCTTGTTGTAAAACAGACGAGCCAGCTGTGCAATTCAATAAAGAAAACGTGGACTTTCTGATATAATACAGGCCACATTAATATCAGTCTCATCCTAAATAGAGAATGATTAAAAAATGCAAAGATCAGAGCTTACAGCCATCCTCTGTTTCTCTCCTCCACTGAGGACATCCATCCAGTCCTGCACACGGTCCCAGCTGCCCTCTCTCTCCAGGATATGTCCCAGCTGGACATTGTCCAGATATTCCTTCAGCACCTGATCACAAGTACGCAATATAATAATAGTAACACTGTAAGCACATTTCTTAAAGGGACAGTTCACCCAAAAATGTTCTCAATATTTATTATTTTTTTCATGTCATTCAAAAAAATTATTTCTTCTGTCCATATATTTAGCTTTGTTGTTCTTTTCAGTACAATGAAAATAGACCGTAAGGCTCCAAAAAGGAAAAAAAGAGAATCATAAAAATAGTTTGCATATGATGGCATTCCAGACTTAGAGCATAGCACATATTGGACAAATTTGACACTTTTTCCCTTTTTCCCCTTCAAGCAACATGTATATATATATATAAAAATAAGGACAGAATCTTAATTTTTTTGGTATATTATAGTTTTAAAGCTTTTCCAACCCTGACAAATTTCTGTCATTCCACTGAAAGCCCGGGTAATCAAAACTTTGACACTACAAAAAGTTCATAAAGAGATTATAAAAGTAATCTATATGAATTAAGCAGTTTTAAGTCCTCTGAATAAACATGATCACTTTATATTATGAACAGATTTAATTTAGGCTTTTATTCACAAATAAAAATTTAATATTTGCACATTCTTAAAAGCTCATCAAATATGGTCAAATATATAGTTCAGTCATGAAACTCTAGATGGCGCATTCTGACGGGGTGTTAACGTAACTGATGATATTCAGAGAGTTAAACGACTTGGCACAAGCTGATTGGTTCATGCTGCATATGCAGCCAATGAGCT
>NW_015649561.1:818522-832554 GCF_001515625.1 Sinocyclocheilus rhinocerous | reverse complement strand
ATGCATTGGCAGTAGCAAGTTTCTGTACTTGCTTGCAGCAGCAGCAATAATCTACAACTACAGCAATAACCAACAGCAGCAGCAATTCAGCAGCAGCGTACAGATCTGTTCCGCCAAGACCAAATACATTAACATTGTCATATCCATCACCATGCTAAAATCTTCCGAGAGTTGTCATGATTGAACTGAAGTTCAGCGTTACTTGTGTGACACGGGTAAACAAACATCATTCTTTTGTGTCAAGCAAGCATGGTTGAACTTCATTTTTTCTACTGTATATGTATGTGGATTGTTGATCAATAGGTAAATAAAAGCCTAAATTAAATCTGTTCATCAAATAAAGCGATCATGTCTCTTCAAAAGACTTGGATTAAACTGTTCAATTTATATTTATTTCTTTTGTAATCTCTTTATGAACTTTCTGAAACATTAAGTGAAGTTTTTGTGGAATAGACTTTCAGTGAAGAAAATCCCTTTGGTTTTCTTAAAGATATCTTCATTTGTGTTTTGATGAACATAGGTCTTATGGGTAAAGAATGACAGAAATTTTCATTTTGGAGTGAACTATCCCTTTATAACATAACATATTTTGATGTCCATTTCATTATGAAACTCACCCGATCAGACGTTCTTTTCTTCTTTTGGTCTTCATGTGTGTCAGGATAAATCACCTGATCTCAGGGAGGGAACCCAGTGTCATATAGGGCCTCTGAAGAAAATACAAACAAATGAACCTTTAAAAGGGAAGAGAAAAGTAACCGGCTGCCATGAAAGACCTCATGAGGAACATAGAAGAGTTTCCCTCTCTCTGGTTTTGTGAGTTGTCCTCCACATAGAGGCCACAGCTGGGAAAGCAAAGAGACAATGTCAGCAAACAATTAAAAAAAAAACCACTGAGGTTTCTAAAACCACATATTTCTGCTGAAGAACAGCTCTAACCTCTCCCAGCACTCTGTGAAGAGTGAACTCTTTCCACAGCCGTTGGGCCCACAGACCAACACGTTTGTCCCAGAAGACACCTTTATGTAAGAAGGGAAGGTGGTAATTACTAAAACTAGATTACTTAACCCTGTTTTACAAGCTAAAAACAAGTTTAGACTAGGAAAAGTTTATTTATGGGGCACTAACCTCAAAAGACAAGTCACGAATGAGAATGTCTCCATTGGGCGTCGCTAAAGGTATGTGTTCAAACCTGGGGATAGAAGGATACAGCTCATTTTGAAACACTAATGATCAGTGTTGGGAGTAACGCATTACAAAAGTAATAATATTACAGTAGTATATTACTTTTTGCTGTAACGCAGTAATATAACGCATTACTAATCAAATTTGGGTAATATTATTACTCGTTACAATCTCAGTAACGCAAGTTACAACAACATATTTTAACTCAAAATTAAGTGGTGAATTTACCAACACAGCAAAACAGCACCAGAGAAAAAATTCCGCGGGTAAAATAGTTTGTCTATCTTCTGTTGCTGGAATTAGATGGTTGAGATGACTGCAGAGACGGATTCTACATTTGTGAGACGGACACACTCCTGTTATTTTCAGTTCATCGGAGAAAAGGATAAGAATGCATGGTGCAATATGTGCGAAACCAAACTCCCAACATGGAGAAATAGCACGAGTAAAACCTGGAAACACCTAGACTGGTGCCACTAACACTAAGCTATCGGAGAGAGAGCTGCGGGGTCGGAGAAGAGGAAAAGGCGGCGGACGAGCGCAGACAAGCAACAAAAATTACGTTTAACTAAAAATAACAAAATCTGTTTTTATTAAATCATAGTGTATATATAAAATGAATGAATATGCGAAATATTTGACTTAAATAGCCTAATTAACAGATTAACAAAACGAAAGGAAAAGACTGAGAGATAGGCTATGCTGCTGAGTTTGGTTCATCTGCTATTTGTGTGGCGCGGCGCTCTACGAAAGTCCAGGGAAAGGAAACCGAGATGACAGAAATAAAGTAAACACATTGCAGTTTCAAATGATCTGTATGACCAAAAATAACAGAGTATTTTTTTGTTGTTTGTTTCCGCTGTTCCATCGCGCCGGCGCCTGACGCACACACATACAGCATTGCAAACGTTGCAGCCTGTTCATTATCAGAATAAAATACAGTCAACCAAACATAGATACACTGGTTAATTTAAATAGTGCGTAGCCTACTGCGTAGTACAATCCGTGTCGATCAGCCTGAGCTCGGGCCAAACACACATTTGCTCATGTGACGAGGATGTTTTTTAAGTGCGTTAAGTAAGCTTGGATTACATAAAGCATTCAAATACATCGCAAATATGGACACATTTAATGGATTAATGCCGAATGAGAGAGGTAGGCTGCGCGAGAACGCCGTTTGCTTTCAGTTTCGCATTGAATTAGCCTAATTCATTTTGGCTTGTTTAGCAACTTATATTTTTCATTCTTGTTTTCTTCTGAAACCGTTCAAAATAGCCTATAGGCTAGGTATTGTGTTTATTGTTTGTACATGATAATATTTCGCTTTATTTACCAGTGTTATTTATGAATGTAATAATGCGATTTGTGCTTACTATATTTTTTTTAACTAAACTACAACGTAACATTAATGTAGACCTACATACCGGTATCTAAATATAATTTCATATATTTTATGCTATATAGACCTACCACATTACACTCCACTGAATGTAGTATGAACAGCAATAAACTACATTTTGGCATTTTATAATACTTCTGTGGATATTTTGGTGAAAGTAACTCAAAAGTAACTCAAAAGTAGTGTAACGCATTACAATTCAGAGACAGTAATATTGTAATGTAACTAATTACTTTCAAAAGACAGTAACTAGTAATATATAATGTATTACATTTTGGAAGTAACTTGCCCAACACTGATTAGCACTAGGCTGCGCGAGAACGCCGTTTGCTTTCAGTTTCGCATTGAATTAGCCTAATTCATTTTGGCTTGTTTAGCAACTTATATTTTTCATTCTTGTTTTCTTCTGAAACCGTTCAAAATAGCCTATAGGCTAGGTATTGTGTTTATTGTTTGTACATGATAATATTTCGCTTTATTTACCAGTGTTATTTTTGAATGTAATAATGCGATTTGTGCTTATATTTTTTAACCTAAACTACAACGTAACATTAATGTAGACCTACATACCGGTATCTAAATATGATTTCATATTTTATGCTATATAGACCTACCACATTACCCTCCACTGGATGTATAATGAGCAGCAATAAACTACATTTTGGCATTTTACAATACTTATGTGGATATTTTGGATGAAAGTAACTCAAAAGTAACTCAAAAGTAGTGTAATGCATTACAATTCAGAGACAGTAATATTGTAATGTAACTAATTACTTTCAAAAGACAGTAACTAGTAATATATAATGTATTACATTTTGGAAGTAACTTGCCCAACACTGCTAATGATACACTGTGTTAGACATGATGTCTACGTTTAGAAAAAAAAAAAAAACAGACCTTGGGAATTGAGGATTAAATGAATGCATAAATGTTAAGAAGCTAACTATGATGGCTTGGTTGCTGTTTATTTAGTGTGTAGTATGTAGCTTACTTGATAATGTTGTCTGCGATGATGATTTTACCTCTCCCAGGGGTAAGAGGGATTTTCTCTACTGAATCGTCTGTGAAAAAGAAAGAGAAAAAAAAAATATATATATATAGAAAATAAGAAACAATAGATATTAGAATGATTTCTCAAGGATCACGAGACACTGAAGACTGAAGTAATAACTGCTGAATCACAGGATTAAATTACATTCTAAAATATTTTTTTTTTTAAAACCCAGTTATTTTAAATTGCAATATTTTTTCACATTATTACTGTTTTTACTGTATTTTTCATTAAATAAATGGAGCCTCCAGAGGTCTGTGTTTGCCACTGGCCTTGGTAGGCATAAGAGGTTCCTTTTAAAAACATTAAAAAAAACTTACCGACCCCAAACATTTAAACTGTATTAGTATTAACTCATAGAGACATCTCTTATGTCACAAATTTATGTTTAAAACAAAACAAACATTTCACACAATAGTCCAGACCTTTGATTCTCTGTGTTACCATGGTCCGTTCATATCTGCCTGAATTCAGCTCCTTAAGGACTTCCTGAATTTCTGTGATCCGTGCAGTGAACCTAATAAATGGATTCAGACTCCAGATAAACACACATACTTAGCAGATGAAAGACAGACAGCAGGTGAGCACTGATAAGGGTAGAGATAATGGATGGCAAGAGGAACAAGCAAAGAATGTATGTACCCGAGGCAAAGCACTCACCCGGACAGTCTGGTCATCTCTCTGCCTGCCAGGACGATCCTTCCCAGGGCCTGCGCCAAACTTATCAACATCCGCCCACTCTGGTAGTAGTCCAGTAGTGTAAAACAAACACAAAAGAACTACTATCTTCTGTGCAAACATTTATCTAAGGAAATCATTATTGACCCAATAAAGCCATTTTACAAAGCCAGTCATGACAATTAAATCTGAAGAGATAAAAGGTCAGTAATTAAAAGTGAAATATTATCTGGATTTGCATACAGTAGCATATTGCCAGTGTATAGTGAAAGTGATTTACACAATTTTAACTGCTACAATAAAAAATATCAGGTACTGCTTTCTGAAAAGAAATAAAGTAAAATAATCAGCCTTATTAAACAGAATTTCTGAACGTGTTCATGCATACTCACTATGACCTACAGCCAATGAGAGACCAAGATACAGGGCAGAGGGAAGTTCGTGGAGGAGTTATAGACCAGAATATCAGTATTTTAATAGGTATATGAACAATTATATCATACAGAAACAAGCACAAACATTTGCTTGACCAGCCACAACATCAGCATAACAGTTACTGCAAAATTATTTACCTCTCTTTGCAGAACACCCAGTCCCTGTTCCCTGCATCTCCCTCCTGCATAATCTGTTTTTCTTTTTCTCCTTGTAGCTGGAAATCAGCTTACAGACAATTTGCGGGCTATATATATATTATTTTTTTTTTAATAATTACAGTCTTGCTTGAGAACTCCGGTCTGACGCACGCAGGTTCTCGCGTTATTTCCTTATCACATCTTGCGTGTGTTTTTTTGTGAAACATAGTTTGCGGACCAGACAGAGCTGTCGGCGATTCTTCCTATTGTGAAGTCATGCAATGTGAAACCCCCTGTCGCCGATCCATCGTGCAATGTGAACACAGCAGCAACTGAATGCTACCCCAGATAGTCACGCAGTGTGAAAACAACGGCGATCCGACGACTTTGAAAATCGTGCAGTGTGAACTCGGCATAAGGTGACGCGGAGGAGAAGAATTGTTGAATAAAGTTGTTATTTTTGTTTTCTTGGCGCCCAAAAAGTATTCTCGTAGCTTCGTAAAATTACGGTGTGCTATGGTTATTTTAGCAAAGTCCTTGCTATAGAGGGTCAGAAAGCTCTCGGATTTCATCAAAAACATCTTAATTTGTGTTCCAAAGATGAAGGAAGGTCTTACTGGTTTGGAATGACATGAGGGTGAGTAATTAAAGGGATACTCCACCCGCAAAATGAAAATTTTGTCATTAATCACTTACCCCCATGTCGTTCCAAACCCTTAAATGCTTCGTTCGTCTTCAGAACTCAATTTAAGATATTTTGGATGAAAACTGGGAGGCTTGTGACTGTCACATTGACTGCCAAGTAAATTACACTGTCAAGGTCCAGAAAATATGAAAAGCATCGTCAGAATAGTCCATCTGCCATCAGTGGTTCAATCTGAATTTTATGAAGCGACGAGAATACTTTTTGTACGTGAAGAAAACAAAAATAACGACTTTATTCAACAATTTGTCTCCTCTGTGTCTCTCCGCATCACCGTAGCACCATTTTAGAGAATATCCACTGAACGCAAGCAGCGTACGCTCTTCTGTGTCAGCCAGGACACAAGGATACGTTTTCTACGTGTATTTACACTTTGATTTGAATGAAAACATCGCATCCCTGTGGTGCGGCTGATTTCAGTTTTCAAATATATCATAAAGGTTTGCACAATGAACATATTTAGATATCCCTTTGTTCATTAAAGATAGTATTTACTTCATTTAATTACTAAAAGACTTTTAAACTGAAATTCAAAATTGGAACATTGAAAGAGTTTCAAGGACAACTCCAAGAAAGCAAGATTGCAAACTTTCAGCTACCAATTGGAGAGAGATTTGGGCAAAGTGTAATGATGGCTTATACAGCTACAGCCACTTGTGGTACAATAAAATAAACCCATTTTCCAGGACAATCTTTGGTCAGGGGCAACCCTATGCTTATGTTTGTGCCATATATTACAAATACATACTTTTCAGTGTCTCACTGGCAAACAAGCAGGACAGTTCTCTGAGGGTCTCAGCACGAGTTGAAAGATATTTCCAATGGTTGTCCATCTCTGTAACAAGAATCTTCTGCTCCTCCTGAAGTCTCCTTACTGACATGATGTCGAATGCCTTTCTCTTTGTCCTTAGATCGACAGAGTCTGGAATGCATGAGAAAATCTTACGTCATGCATCAACCTTCAAAAAATCTTTAAAATCATTTGGGGCTGCAGATTGACATTTGAAGCATTGTGGGTAATGTCAATTATGTATAAGAATTGTCAGAAGACTAGTGTACATACCACTGTGTGGTAGCTGCCATGGCCAAGCTGTCTCACCAGACAAAATGGTTTCCAAGCACAGAGTTTCTGTGTTTGGAACCATTTTGTTGTATTTCTCTACAACTGATGTCAGGATCCCCTTCTCCTCCCTGATCTTGCGGCGGATCCTGGCACGACCTTTGTTGCCATCTGTATCTTTATAGAGACGCTGGGAACGTCTCTTGATACTCGCCACCAGCACCTAAATTCTGCTGGCCAAGGCATCAACATCATTTGTGGTTGTTGTTGTTGTTGAGAAGAAATAGGTGGGACAAAATTACAATAACATTAACAATTACAATTATTGATGACTAAATGTATTACTAGTAATTAATATATATATATATATATATATATAGTCATTTCCTCACCGTCTGCCCACTCCTTTACGTCACTGACCCAGTCTTCCAATTGGCTCTCTGTCACTGCAAGTTCGACTTTCATGGACTCTAGGTTTTGCAACTGGCTTTGCAGAGCTTTTGTGGTCTGCAATGACAAGCAATCACAGATAGTACAAAAACAAGAACCAAATGTTCAATGCACAGCTTCAAACACTAATAACATACATTACTGAACATCTAAAACAAATTCTACTGATGTCATTACCTTCTGATATCGCCGGGTCAGTGCGGTGGCCAAATTGTTGAACTTTTGCTGATTCCAGCGCATGGCCATGAGAGTCAGCATGTCTGTGCGTCCTGCAAACACAGAAAATATCATGTTACCATATTCCCCCTACTTATTATGTAACGATGCAAGTAGTGCAGTATGTGGTAATTTTACCTGGTTTGGACATGTGTTTTGTGGTCACTGCAATCCTAGAGAGGAAAGCATTGCACTGTTCCACCTCCTCCCCTAGTGTTAAACCAGCCCCATCCTGATATGCCCCACTCCATTTCACCTGATTAGAAAAAAAATAAATAAAAATAATAATAATAATGCTGAGAAAGTTTTGACATTAATTTGCAGATGTTCAGTTTTCATAATCACATAGCAAAGTTCAACTACCTCACATTTGAAATCATGTGCTTTGGGAGGTCTCTCTGGCTGCTGACCACTCCCCTCCACAAACACCTCTTCCACTGACCTATAATATGGAAAATGGTTGATGAAAATAAGACTCTCCTAAACAAACTTTTCAGTAGAAGGTAATTGTAGTCCTATATATAGTCTAATCATCTGCGATACAGGACAGATGAAGGGCTCTTCCTTGCAGATTTTGTCCACCTCATATAGCATAGCCTCCCACTCAAAAAAACTTTTCTGAAAACTGTCTGTGGAGATCTTGCCAGTCTATTAAAATTAAGGAAACCAACAGCTAATAACATACAACAAATACATTAGCATCAAACAGCTTTTCAACCCACAATACAAAGACATTAACAATACTGTAGGATAAATAAATTCAATACTCACACGACCAAAGCGGACAGTTCGCTGATCCAGCATTCTTAAAAATGCTTGGCAGGACAGTCCTGGTGCTGCCATCTTCATTTCTTCAAATGAAAAAAAGACATCTGTGGCATAAATTGTGGCAAAGTGAAGGGTCGCAGGCCAGTAGTCACTTCGATTTAGGTCGACCACTCCAGCAGCCCAAGTGGCTTGGCATGCCTCACATCTCAACTCAGGCATGCTTAGATCATATCGTCCTAGAAAAATCAAAAACACATCCACTTTAATGTAAACCTTATGTGATTAATCAGGGTTTGGATTCTTTAAACAATTTTTTACACTACTTTGTATACTTTTTAAACATTACTCAAAAGTCATGTGTAGATTTTACATACAGACCTGTGCCAAACTTATGGGAGTAGAGCATGTATAGATTTTTATCTTCACACCCTTACCATTCATTGTGATCACAGCAATAGTCTTCCCTGGGCTGACCCTCAATGACTCTGCTGAACAACCACAAATGTTGTCAGGAATCTCCACAGGTACAAGCCGCACTGAAAAAGATCAAACATGTGAATAAAGATAATTTGTATTGACTGAGTAGTATAACATTGTAATGGTTCAATGGTAATGAAGTACATTGCTGAAAAAGTATACAAGAGATGCTCAAAAAGCTGACTGACACGGAGTGTCCACATAAATTAAATATCAAACAATAAGAGACAAAAGGGCATTATTTAAATAGTAAAGCTTATGAAGCCTAACGATTTTTTAGAATGATATTTATGTTGTACAATCACAAACCAGAACTTACCACAATGGGAAAGAGCCTTATCTACAACAAAAGTTGTTGGAGGCAATGGCTGGTAGAATCCAGCAGTCATGGCATCTCGGTTATGGAGAACATGTCTGGTGTGCATGCTGACGTCACATTCAGCACAGAAGAAGGGGCGTGGTTGACAGTCACAACACCGGACAGCAGCTGGATTGCTCCTACACTGTTGGCAGATGTGTGTTGCCACATTGTCTTGTGCCGCAGCGGTGTTCACCAGACAAATACATCACTGCCTGCAACAAATGAAATAAACCTATATAAACGTATCTGTGCACATATTTTTTTTTGTATACTGGTATGATGATCCATGTATTAACTTACCCCGTTCAGCATTCTATATGTTGTCTGGTTGTGAATTGTCTGCAGTCTGGTTGTAAACTATGAGACAATCATACACTGCTGCAAAAACATGTTGCTGAAATTATTATTTTTTTTTTCATGTTTCCAATGTAAAATAGTTAAACATTTTTACAAACAAATGTAAATTTACCAATTAAGATTATCAAGGTTTAAGGTTCCATTTACACAGTGAAACCAAAAATCCCAGAAAACCTGGATGATTACAGCTACACAGGTTTCCAATAGTAGCGCAGATCCAACTACCATTTCAATTATTTATTTTTATGCTCTTCTGTTACCGTTTGAGTTTTAAAACTGTCATCTGGCAATGAATGAAATAACATTCACCACCATATCAGTGGCCTAACAAACATTTTGCAACCTACACTGATCAGCATATTAGAATGATCTCCGAAGGGTCATGAGACACTGAAGAAAAGTTGAGATCTGACATCACAGGGGGAAAAAAAAAATATTTTAAATTGTAAAATTATTTCACAATATTGATGTTTTTTAATATTTTTAATCTGATGCAGTTGGTGAACATGAACAAAGAACCGTACTAATACAAATCCTTAGAACAGTATTGTAGCCTATATAATAAAAAAAAGCACAAGCACACTTATGAACATTTGTTAATAATTTTTTTAAACATGAAATTAGTTTCTTATTCCATTCCATAAAATGCAGTGAAGTATTTGTTTTCTCATTTACAGTGTACCAAATGTAGGCTACTTTTTAAACTTTTGTCCATACAGTTTAGTTTAATCCAGAATTTTACTTATTAAAGGAACACTTTCATGCTTGTGTGTGTGTGTGTGGTATTAAATTCCTATTCATTTTGTAAATATAGCCTAAGCCTAACAATCGCAGAACAAGAAAAGAACAATCACACCAGGATAGATGAAAAACGGTCCACAAATACAAGTTTATTTCAGCTGTTGTACTCAAATGATAACAACTAACAACAGACACAGTTTGAAAGCATTGCAAGCTACAGCACAACGAACTGAAATCAAAGTAAGTTACAACTAGCTTAAGTGTGCTGAATGTCTGCAATCATTCAGTCATGACGACTGCACAAAACGTGCAAACTAATAAAAACATTATAAACTGTTACAAAATGATGAACAAATGTAGTTTAGACAAAGGTTTGTGCAACGCTGTAAATATATTTACCTTTTTTTAAATATTCTATTAAACCTACTGAGATACAAGCCTGAACTGAAATTCTCAGTTCCACCTGGTTCCACGCGCATGTCCGGGAAACGCATGAATATTCATGTATGGAGCATATGAAACCGAACCCACTGAAACCGAACATCTTGGAAACCGAAAATCTCGTAACACCGGATGTCAGATACTTACTAACAGCCGCCATGTTCAATATGAAACCAATCAGGAAGCGACGGCGGGCAACGAAGGACCCACGCGGTGGATTTCCTCCTGTTTTTTCAAAGCACGACTGTTAACGGGGAGTTTCTATAGGTCTACACATGTCTAAGCTCATACGAACACACATAAACACACCTTAGAAATATCACACACACGGACGTAAATACACAGGTAATGAAACTTTCAGCCGCAAGGTGTCGGCAGAGTCACGTCATTTTTCAAAGGCGCGATCAACATTTCTATTGCTACGCTTTTGATACGTGCTGCTTTTGTTTTAGAAATGTTTTTATTTTGTAGTGATAAACGTGTATTAGAGTTGTGATTAATAATTAATTAGGATACACTTTATATTTCACATTTCCCCCATCTTTTCTAGTTATAATGGGATCCGTTTCTCTGTGCCAATGTCTCTTTTGTTTATTATACTGATATTATTATATTCAGTTGTTTTTATTAGAAAGTCCACAATTTGATATAAAAATATGTGTTGTAATTTTTTTATATTCTACACTTATCAGTGTTTTTTATTAATAAATAAAAATATAATTTATTATTATCAGTGTTTTACTTTTCTTTTTACTGCCTGTATTTGGTAATTTATATATATATAGGCCTATACAAATTACCAAATACATGCAGTAAAAAGAAAAGTAAAACTAACTAAAGAAAAGCAAAACTAAAGAAAAGTAAAACTAGTAAAAATACATACATACATACATACATGTATATATACACACACACACACACACACACACGTCACTCTATGTGATCAACATCTCACTCACTGTTATCTCTAAAATAAAGCACCTTTATTATTACTGTACATTTCTCCAGTCTCAGAGCAGCACATGTAATTTTGACGAGGAAAACAAGCGGCACGATCTGCCGCACTCCACCAGCCAATAGGAAGTTTGCTTTGAGGTCACGTGTTTAAGTTTTGAGTCAGTGAGTCAGTCAGTCAGTCAGTCACTCACTCAGTAAGTTTTTCTCTCGTCAGTTGTGATGTGAAGAGCGGTCCGTCTGCGAGCGTCTCTTTTGAGCTTGTTTTATGGATTTACAAAGGATTAAACTAAATAATTCTGCAGCATGATGCTCTTCATGAACTATTCACGTAAGTACCACTTGTTTGAGACGCTCTAAACACAGCAAATAGTTAAAAAAAAAAATTATGTGTGAAGTGGTTAGCTAGCAGCGCTAAAGTGTAACGTTAACTATGAAGTGGAGAACAGTTACTGTATTGAGAGGCATTAGTTATTAAACTCGGTTTGTCACATCATATGTGCTCCATAACAGTCAAAAAATTATACACTTAATCAAAATACAAGATTTTAATAATACATAAGTGTGTTTTAATGCTTATTTTATGCTCCGTTAAAGAGCCAAGCTTGTCAAGCCAAATCTGTACATTTAATTTTGACGTAAATCTATTATTGGTCATATTCCACCTCGTGTCAGTGTTTTTCCTGTCCATTTCCTCACGTAGCACTGAACACAGGCGAGAGGGTTAGTTTTGAGTGACAGCTGTCAAGCCCCTGTTAAATGATAAGATCGGTGCATTACTCGCATTCTGCGGCAGACATGCCTTACCTGTAGACAAAGACAGTCACGTAATCATAGTGCACAAGAAAACAGTCCTGACTGCAAGAAATACATGTGAATGGATGATGCATCCGTAGATAATGGGGTCAGGTAGTCTGAGAGTCTTGAGTTCTAGTTGTTCCTAGATCATCATAATGATAACGCAGAGCTTGAATGAGAGCCCTTTTGGGAGCTGTGGAAACTGGTTTTAAAATTAAAGTTCCTGTTTGCTTAGAAAGGCAACCCTGATATTACGATGAATTTATGACATATCAGCATAACATATCCTTTCAGTATGTAAATGAGGAGAAATGTGTGCTTTAGGTGATGTTTTTATATCCAAACTAAATCAAAATTCACTTAACACACACACAGACCTAATCCATCAGGCTTACAAGAGTGAGTTATAGATCACCCTTGTGGGAATTGAACCTACAACCTTCAGTTAGCACTTCAGGTTGTTTTTTTTTTTAACGCACATACAGTCAGATTAGATTCTAAATGCATGGATTTCATTCTACATCAAAAGTGAGGAACAAATTGGGATTTATAACGGCAGAAACTTATGTGAAAGTACTCTCATGCATATGCCAACTAAAAAGCATGCGTGCAAACTTTTTGCACACTCATATAACAGTAATTAAATTAATCCATCATGATTTATAAACATGATTTTTTTAAAGATTTTGAAAAAAAAATCCTCTTATGTTCATCAAGGCTGCATTTATTTAATCCGAAATATAGTAAAAACGTTAATATTGTAAAACATTGTTACACTGTAAAAAGCGATCAGTTGACTTTACTTAAAAAGAATTGAGGAAACCCGTTGCCTTAAAATTATTAAGTAAATGAAATTCATGCATAATTAAAAGAAAAAAGTTAAGTGAACTTGACAATTCTGAGTTACATTAACAAATAAATAAAAGAAAATGTGTTGTGGTCACTTTTTATTTTAAGTTGGACTAACTTAAACTCATTAAATTGCGATTACTTAAAAGTGTGAATCTACTTAACTTAAAACTAAGAAGTTAATCTGAGTTCTGTCTACTTACTTAAATTGAGAAAATTAAGTAACCACAACTTATTGTATTTGTGTAATTACAATTCACTTGAGACTGATTTGATGTAATCTTATTCTACTGATTTATTTCAAAATTAAATGATCAATTTTCAAAAATACAAAATTGTTCAAAACCGACTGCACACAAACATTTCCATGAAGCATTGTCAAAAGCAAGTTAACTCACCCTTATTTATATATAGCACTTCATACAATACAGATTGTGTCAAAGCAGCTTTACATTGTTAAACAGGAAAATAGTGTCAATAATGCAAACCAAATTCAGTTATGCAGTAAAGCAGCTCTAAAAAGAGGACAAAAGTAAATAGTCAATATTTCAGTTAAAGTCAGTTCATCGTTGATTCGGTGATGTCATCATCATCCAGCTCAGTTCAGTTCTCTTCAAATAGTGTCTCTGCAATCAAGTCGTTAATATTCCCAAAAATTAAGTGTCCCCAAATAAGCAAGCGACAGAAATGGAGTAAAAAAACTTGATAGAAGACACAACCAGTCAAAAATTTTTGAACAGTAAAGTCTGTTTTTTAAAGTTTTAAGTTTTTTAAAGTAGTCTCTTCTGCTCACCAAATATTTCAAAAACATTTAAATATTTTTATATATTTATATATTTTTAAATATATATTTCAGAATTGTTTTTGTTGTACTTTGGACAAATAAATGCAGGCTTGGTGGGCAGAAGAGACTTCTTAAAAAAAAAAACATTAAAAATCTTACTGTTCAAAAACTTTTGACTGGTAGTG
>NW_015649561.1:796058-818512 GCF_001515625.1 Sinocyclocheilus rhinocerous | reverse complement strand
GTACTTTGGATCAAATAAATGTAGGCTTGGTGAGCAGAAGAGACTTCTTTAAAAAAAATGAAAAAAAAATGAAAAAGCTTACTGTTCAAAAACTTTTGACTAGTAGTGTATGTTCACCCCTTGGAGCTGAATTGGGGGGGTTAATTCAACTGCAATTAACCAATTAAAATTCTGGTACATTCAAAGATGGTACATTCATTATTCATGCAATAGTCAAGTGTTCACATACCTGAATAATATCTGCATGCACAATAATGAAAAGTACACACATAAGGGCCTCCATATACAGCAGAGTCTGATGTGGCAGGTGGAACTGACTTCAGTCCAGAAGTAGGCCTGGGCAATAAAACGGTATCGATATTTATCGACGGTACACCTTCTTCGATATCAATAGAAAAAATGTTCGATATAGCGCACGATATAGGCACGTGCTATGAGTGACGCAGACAGCACACACAAACACGAACACATGCTGAAATGAGTGCTGTGCCTGCCTGTGATGAGGAGATTGTGAATAAAGAATGAATATTAGTCGAATTTAAAATAAACATTTGCATTTGAATGTTAGGTGAGTGTGCATCAGGGAGCGTCATCAGTGGCGCGCGAGATGCGGTGATGTAAGTGACGGTGTTGCATTTTAATGTTTTGTTAGTCTAGCCCACGAGACGCGCCGCTGCTGTGTTATGCATTCAAAATATTAGAGAAATATAGAAGCTCAATGCGGACAAGATCTTGAATGGGTTAAAACCGAAACCAAACCATTCACACAGAACGCATTAGGGATGCACCGAATATTCGGCAACCGAAATTATTCGGCCGAAAATAGCAAGAAAATCTCTTTCGTTCGGCCGAATAAGGAAAAGGCCAAATAATATGAACCGAACAATGACAAACGCGCTAATGCAGCAAACATGTCAATAGGGCTGGACGATATGGCCAAAATTGATATCACGATATATTTCTTAATTAATTGCATGTATTCTGACAGCGCTGCACGAGCTCGCGGCACCAGGGTTCAAAGTCCAAAGCGCGAGGAAAATCTGCACTAAAACTATGTTACTCGTCAGTTGCTCCTTTTGATTTTTTTAAAGGCATGTGATATGTGCGACAAACATCTTCCCAAATTCGTAATGAGAATCATTTATAAATCTGCATGCTGTTGTCAACAAAAAGAAGCACTGAGATCTTCCTGCGGGTTTCTGCCAAAATAAAAGCCGAGCAAAAGCAACAACTCCATCGACATTCATAAATGATAATATTGTAATTTTACTGTCGTTCTGTAAAATAAAATAAAAATGTAAGACAATAATAATGATAATAATAATTACCCTACAACAGCTCTGTTAATACATTTATTATAACATTCACACATAGTATTCAAATTGGGATCTGTAATATATTCTAATGCTTTAAAATAAGTATTTTCTGCTCAGCAAGGCTGTCTTTATTTGTACAGTAAAAAATACATGCCTGATTCAAGTCTCAAAAATGGCCAAAAAATATAATTTTACTAATTAATTTTAAGCTAAATTGTGCTTTGTTGAAAATAGGCCTACATGGGGGGAAAATGTGAAAAACCGTGTTCGGTACTCGGCCTTCGGCCCAGTGTTTCATTTTTTCCGGCTTCGGCTTCGGCCTAGAATTTTCATTTCGGTGCATCCTTAGAATGCATATTCAGCGCATTTTTAGACGGACAAATATGACTGCTGCACTCGTGTCACACAAGAGATGTATAGAAAGCCATGCAAAGTTAAAACAGTTTAAACTTTTAGAAAACACTATATATATTTGATTTTTATGAGTTAATTATATTTGATTTTTATGAGTATTTGATTTATATGAGTTGTATTTGATTATATTTGATAACATTAGAAATTAGATATTTGTTTAATTTTTATTGTGTTTGTTAAAACAAAAAATATTTGTTGTTTGTCTCAATAAATTGTGTTAATTATAAATACAGTGGTTAAATTGAAATTTTTTTTTCTATTGCTTTTTGTTTTAAAAAAGGTTATAAAAATGTCAATAATTATCGATACAGAACGATATGAAACATTATATCGTTGATGATTTTTTTTAGCTATATCACCCAGCCCTAGTCCAGAGGTTGTCGCAACATCTGTCTTCACGAACTGCCCTGAAACACAATTGAAATATAAACGATTATTATAGATATAAATATAGCTTCACAATGCTCATTTTGTCTTCTGTCAGACTGATATTTAGTCTTTACTGAATTGTTTCAGTGTGCTTTTTAAAATTATTTTTAAAATTTTAAACGCCTCTCACAGAATCGCGTGAGCGTCCGGGATCCACGACAAAGTCTAACGTATTTTACTACAAGAACAAACACTTCACACCAGATGAAGTTTTGAAAATATTAAATATATTATTGTAAAGTTACGTGTTTTAGTGACCAATTTAAACAACTAAAAGGGACAGACATAAATTTACCTCAGACTGTATCTTGAACCACCTAATGTTACTTGACCTCACGCGCAAATTAACCCACAGGGATATGTAAAATAACAGAGCGGAATTTGAAAACTTATTAACACTGAACAATATAAATTGAGTGAAATTTAACATTACATGGACAAAACGACGAATAAAAGTACATTTATAATGCTTACTTTTGGCTTAGCACCCATCCGTCTGTCTGTCAGTGTCAGATGACCGATACGGTTAGAAGAATTTCAAAACTGTGTCATGTTAGTGAAGGCCGCTGGGTCCCATCCTCTGTAGGTTTTATAAAGTGTCCTCAATGTAGAATAAAATCAATTACATACAGAATCTATCGTGGTGGTATTATCTTCAGTCTTTGGTAATATACAGAATTAAACAGCTCTAATTCAGCTTTTCCATAAGCGCCACCTAGTGTCAGAGAGTGGATTTACAGAGACTTATATTTACATAATTTTTTTCAACAATTAAGTGATTAATCTGGTTGTAATATTTATTTGTATCATTTAATTGTTTTATTTAAATTTGATAGAAAATGGAATATTTAAAGATGTACATTATACTGTACAAAAGTAATACAAGAGTAATATATTTCTGTTACATGTTAAACCGTACTTTTATTTTGACAGGTTGCCATCAAGTTTCTGTGTGTAAACAGTATGGTGATGCTAGTTTTCTCAAATGAAACGGGAAAATTCTCGCAAAGTTACTCTCACAGCAGCTCTGGAGATGAAGTTTTTGTGTTCATGCCATCATATAGTGAGACACAGAGGCCGGAAATCACTGCGAGAGTCACGCGTGCTTCAGTATTTGTGTTTTAAACAACAAAACCGCGTTTCCGCCATTCATACATACAGAGGCAAGCGGAACATGCAGGATTCATATTTAAACCGTCTTTTTGCATTTTAATATTCACAGACACTAGTTCATATCGCGATTCGAATTAAGTGGCAGTGGCTACTTTTGATTTATTCGTCCAAAATTGACGAATTCCGTGGCATTCCGCGCTATAGAGTAAATTACGTTTTTATGAATGGACTCCGCGATCCTGTCCGCGTTTTCTCAGAAACCATATGGCCCTAGAAATGTAACCACACTTCAGAACATTTCGGCTTGCCCTGTGTGTTGTTTGAACGAGTTGCAGGGGTGACCTCACGTCACAGGGTCTCTCTTTCTCTCTCTACGATATGAAACATTATATCGTTGATGATTTTTTTTAGCTATATCACCCAGCCCTAGTCCAGAGGTTGTCGCAACATCTGTCTTCACGAACTGCCCTGAAACACAATTGAAATATAAACGATTATTATAGATATAAATATAGCTTCACAATGCTCATTTTGTCTTCTGTCAGACTGATATTTAGTCTTTACTGAATTGTTTCAGTGTGCTTTTTAAAATTATTTTTAAAATTTTAAACGCCTCTCACAGAATCGCGTGAGCGTCCGGGATCCACGACAAAGTCTAACGTATTTTACTACAAGAACAAACACTTCACACCAGATGAAGTTTTGAAAATATTAAATATATTTTACGTGTTTTACGTGTTTTAGTGACCAATTTAAACAACTAAAAGGGACAGACATAAATTTACCTCAGACAACCACCTAAACCACCTAATGTTACTTGACCTCACGCGCAAATTAACCCACAGGGATATGTAAAATAACAGAGCGGAATTTGAAAACTTATTAACACTGAACAATATAAATTGAGTGAAATTTAACATTACATGGACAAAACGACGAATAAAAGTACATTTATAATGCTTACTTTTGGCTTAGCACCCATCCGTCTGTCTGTCAGATGACCGATACGGTTAGAAGAATTTCAAAACTGTGTCATGTTAGTGAAGGCCGCTGGGTCCCATCCTCTGTAGGTTTTATAAAGTGTCCTCAATGTAGAATAAAATCAATTACATACAGAATCTATCGTGGTGGTATTATCTTCAGTCTTTGGTAATATACAGAATTAAACAGCTCTAATTCAGCTTTTCCATAAGCGCCACCTAGTGTCAGAGAGTGGATTTACAGAGACTTATATTTACATAATTTTTTTCAACAATTAAGTGATTAATCTGGTTGTAATATTTATTTGTATCATTTAATTGTTTTATTTAAATTTGATAGAAAATGGAATATTTAAAGATGTACATTATACTGGACAAAAGTAATACAAGAGTAATATATTTCTGTTACATGTTAAACCGTACTTTTATTTTGACAGGTTGCCATCAAGTTTCTGTGTGTAAACAGTATGGTGATGCTAGTTTTCTCAAATGAAACGGGAAAATTCTCGCAAAGTTACTCTCACAGCAGCTCTGGAGATGAAGTTTTTGTGTTCATGCCATCATATAGTGAGACACAGAGGCCGGAAATCACTGCGAGAGTCACGCGTGCTTCAGTATTTGTGTTTTAAACAACAAAACCGCGTTTCCGCCATTCATACATACAGAGGCAAGTGGAACATGCAGGACTCATATTTAAACCGTCCTTTTGCATTTTAATATTCACAGACACAAGTTTATATCGGACTCCGCGATCCCGTCTGTGTTTTCGCAGAAACCATATGGCCCTAAAAATGTAACCACACTTCAGAACATTTCGGCTTGCCCTGTGTGTTGTTTGAACGAGTTGAAGGGGTGACATCACGTCACAGGGTCTCTCTTTCTCTCTCTGTAGCGTATGCGCCCAGATGCATTCTCAGGTACCGAAATTTGGCACCGATTGATTTAACGTGAATCGGTACTCGGTAGTACCGACGCAATTCGGTCGGTACCCTTATAAGTACCGAGTTCGGTACCCAACCCTAATCTCCAGCACATTTTAACAATACCGTGATAATACTGATAACCGTGATAATTTTGGTCATTATAATCGTGATAATAAATTTTCATACCAGTTAAAATGCTAATATATCACAGTTTCCACAAAAATATTAAGCAGCAAAAACTGTTTTCAAAAAATTTCTTAAAGAAATAGCTCACCCAAAAATGAAAATTCTGTCATCGTTTACTCATCCTCAAGTTGTTACAAACCTATATAAATTTCTATCTTCTGTTGAACACAAAAGAAGATATTTTGAAGAATGTGGGTGACCAAACAGTTTCTGGTTCCCATTGACATCCACAGTATTTTTCCATACTATGGAGGTCAGTGGGGACCAGCAACTGTTTGGGTTAGTAAATGATGACAGAATTTTTATTATTGGGTGAACTATCTGCTTAATAAAGAGATATTTATGGGCATTGAGTTGTTGCATGTTGTGCTTGAATTGAATGAATTGTTCATAGGAACATTTGGTAAACTGTTCACATTTAGGATCATTCTGCACATTTGTTTACAAATGAGGCCCCTGATCTTTGGCTCTAATATCCCGTATGCTGTTTTAATTGATCATTAATTGATCATCTTTTTGTCTTGCAGTACCTTCAGCTCTCCACTGGCAGGAGGGCGCTTGGATCAGCGGCTGAGGCGGCTCAGTATTGGCAGAAGCGGCTGCTGGAATGTTCCGTCAGGGCAGCAACAGTGGGAATAAGTGCTTGACAAGCGGTGCTCGTCTCTCCCAGCCCAACATCCCTGTGTCCCTGTCCCCCGGGTCCAACAAAACGCTAGAAATGGGCCGCAGCTCTAAGACGAACCCTCTCAACGCTATGGGCCTGGATCACACCACCACCACCCCTGGAGGGGACCCTGACTACATCATGCAGCTGGTCAATGATGTGCGCACGTTTTCTGACGTGCTCCTGAGCCTAAAGGAGGCTTTTCACTCCAAAGGTGAGGTTCTACTTAACGCTTGCTTTTAAAAGTGCTTTGTTGCAGCTGTGGTTGATCTTGTGGTTAGTGCTGGGCGGTATACCGGTTCATGCCGAATACCGGTGTTTATTTTTGTAATGATATGAATTGTGAAACCGGTATAATTTTGGAAAATACCGTGATATAAATTTTTGGTTATACCGCCCAGCACTACTTGTGGTATCGCTTTTTATGACGTATCAGTTTCTTTTAAATGTGTATATGGGTCAGTCCGTGCTGATGTCGAAGGTTTGTAGGCTCTGTTAGTGTTTCTCATTCCCATCACTGGAGGAGTGCCACGTCTGTCAGGATGCCACTGGTAAACTCCTGGCTATCCTGCCGAGAGTGTTTCTTTTCTCTCGGCAGGGAGAGAAAAGAAACACCTCGAATAGATGTGACCACATGATACACTGAGCCTGTTGTTAGTTATTTCTGTTTACTGTTTCAAGGTACTTTTTGTAGAACTAGGCCTATGTGTTCCTGTTCTGCATTATTGGAAACGGCTAGAAGATTATGTTCCTGTTAGATTCTTTTAGAGAAACAGTTGCTATGATGAAAGATTGAAAAGCCGCTATTATGTTGTCTTTCACAGTAAATACAGCATTTATGACAGAGCTCTGGAGTATAGATAGTGACTGGCCAATTATGGTTTGTCGTATATACATATTTAGATACTTTCCCATCTAAGAATAGCCAAACTGTCCCACCCCCAGCAGGGAATTATTGCTTTTTTTTCTTTCCAAAAAGCATCGCACCACCTAAAATGGGGGTCAGCTGCAAAACAAGTGTGGTAGCTATATATTTGCTATTTTTGTCTTAAATATGTTTATGTGCAGCACTGTAAAGGATTTTGGTTATATTAAAGCAGTAATTCATCTTTTTAAAATGTCTTTTAAACACTTTTCCAATTTAAATTCAACTAACAGATCTGCACTAACATTAAAATGTGTGGGGTCATATATTTATATGATCTTTTTCTTTCTATCAATACTTTATTTTTTATTCAGCAAAGATGCATTAAATTGTAGTAAACACATGTATAATGTTCTATTTCAAATAAATGCTGTTCTTTTGATCTTTCTATTTAAAGCCGTTTCACACTACAGGAGTTAAAAAATCCTAATGTTACTTTGCACTTTTTGTTAAATGTTTATTTACTATTTATTCAAGTTTTTTAAGGTATCTAATATGTTGATACTTCATTTCCATGAACGAAATATTCTTAAAAATTCTTAAAAAGTTTGTTGTCATTTGGATGCGTGTAGGCCTTCTTGCAATTATTATGCGGTTACATTATGATTATATATTCAGTGGCATAAAATGGTCTTTAAAATGACAATAATATCGCTTATCGCAATTATTTCTGGGGCAATATATCGCACAACAAAAAGTTGTTATCGTGACAGGCCTACGGACAGATAATAGCTCACTAGCTCACTACACTGTAAAGACACTTCCTGTATTTCTCACAAGAAATTGCACAAATTCAAATTGCTTAATTAGCATGACATTCTTTTATATGTATTGCCAAAGCATTACCTGAAGTTGGTAAAAAAAACACAATTGTTATCAAAAGATGCTATTATAACATCAATACTGTGAAATTGTGGCAGGTGGCCACAACAAAAACACAAATACCAGCAAAACAAATGCAATGAAAAACCCAGATAAAGATTTGGTGCATATTTGAATGAATAATTCTGTTTCCCAGTAGTTCATCAGTGCAAATGGGATTCCAGCTGCTTTTATTTCAACTGTTTGGTTAAGTATTGATGAGTGAGATTCTCCACACCACCCTCTGTCAGGCGGCCCGGTGACACTTCGCACAAGCACATGCTTTTGACCTCCCCACTCTTCCTCCTCAGTGGAGGAGATGCTCACTGACCCTCTAAATGTATGGATTCATCCTGTCTGCATTGAGATTGCTCATCACAGCTCTCCTCGCCTCCCTGGCTGTTATTTTATGCCAGCTAGGATCTACAAGCCAGCCAGGAGGAACGCTACAGGAACTCATCTTCGTGCTAATTTGCTCTGCAGTCTGAATGCACGTCACACCTCATCACAGCTCTCCTCGCCTCCCTGGCTGTTATTTTATGCCAGCTAGGATCTATCTACAAGCCAGCCAGGAGGAACGCTACAGGAACTCATCTTCGTGCTAATTTGCTCTGCAGTCTGAATGCACGTCACATGCAGCACACACATAAGGAGAATCTTTGCAGATTATCTTCCCTCAAATCTTAAAGGATTAGTTGCGCACAAAAAGTGTTCTCGACTTGTACATTCTTGTACATTCCACTTGCGCCTGTGTCTTTTGCAGCTTCTCGAACATAACGTGGTGTAGTCATGAGGTGCTCGTTCAAATTTAAAAAATGCTTCTACAAAAAAAGTTTCATCTGCAGATATGGTCTTGTTTAGGGATCTATCTACAAGCCAGCCAGGAGGAACGCTACAGGAACTCATCTTCGTGCTAATTTGCTCTGCAGTCTGAATGCACGTCACATGCGAGATTTTTGAAGCCACAATGTGGTTCATTTAAGCTAGAAAACTAGTGGGTTGTAAAGTGTTTATCAGAAAACTGCAGTCACAGTACTTTTTCCGTTAGTGTTTATGTTGACGACTATGAGCTTGGCTCATCACTTTGATCGGTGTGACCAAACTCTTCTCGTCTGTGATTCCTCCTCCGCCATGAAGCCCCCTCCTCCTGCATACCCTGCATTCCTTCAGAGCAAATGTTCACTTGTTGCTATGGTGCCTTCGATTGACTGTTGTTAGGTGTGCGACACATGAAAAATGACTCTTCCTCGCCGAAATTTCAGAATGTTTTCAAAGGCACTTTTCACCTCGGTTGTGGTTGTTTGACTTTCTGGCAGCTGGGGAATTGTTAAGAAGTTCAAAGTTGTCATAGTCAAATAGTTTTTAAAGGGTTAAATGGTTTTGTATCTTCCTTTCAGATCGACATCTTTCCTAGTTAAACGCAGAAATGGTCCCTTTTTGTTGTTTCTTTTGTCAAAACACATCAGAAAGCCAAGCCTAGTGTATTTTTTCTTTGAATCCAACATTGAGATGTTTTTAGTGTAATGTTAAACTCCCGTGACAGTTGGATATTCAGAAGGGTGGGATGTTTTTACTGGAAGGGCTAAATATCAAATAATTCCCTCTGTGATTTTAGAGAAGCACGTCCAGAGCGAATGACGCTCATCATGTGGGTAGCTGAAAGAATGTGCTGTTCTGTTGTGAAGAAGAGTTTCTCTTAAGTGCTCTGAGGTTGAAAAGTGCCGTGATAACAGCCAGGAAGTCTTTCATTCTTCCATGTACTAGGTCTGTAGACTGATTTAGTGTCATTCAGATAGCAGCACTGAGTGTTTTTTTTTTTTTATAAATGTACGGAATTGATTCCAGGTGAAATTGACTTTTTGTTTGTTTTGACGCTACTTGTTTAAAGTGTACTACATTACCAGTGACAAATTCAGACATAGCTATTTGTTAATAATAATCTCACAGTTTAGAATAATAGTAAAGTCATCAAAACTATTACATAACACAAATTGAAGTATGAAAGTGAAAGTGATGTGACATTTGGCGTGGGTGACACTATGGTGCAGAGAGACCGTATCAAAATTTGTAATCGAGTCTAGACGTGTTTTTGTACCATGTGAGTTTCACTTATGCCGAGTTCACACTGCATGATTTTCAAAATCATCGGATCGTTGTTTTCACAGTGCATGACTATCTCGGTACGAGACTCGAACCCGCAACCTTTGGGTTACGAGTCTGACTCTCTAACCATTAGGCCACGACTTCCCCGAAGTATGAAGTATTATCTAGTGACCAAACAAGGTTAAACCAAAAACTCACTGCGCATTGTCTAGGCTAGATCACAGTCATTTTCACAACTAACTTCATGAGGTGCATCATGGGAGGCTTTTTATACAGCATTGAAGCAGTTCATCTATGCTAGACATTTGTTGGCTGCTTGTCCTTCTTCAATAAATGAAATAATAATCATAATTTTAATTGGCAAAGAAACGCATAACATTTTTACATTAATTTATAAAGGTCATGAGAAACATAAATTCAGTAAAATGTGTCCAAGTTTTGAATTTGTAGTTATATTACCATTCCAGTTTATAGCTTCTGAACTAGGCATATAAAATATCAAGTAATCTAAGATTTTTCCCAATTTATCCCTGTTTTATTTTTATTTTATTTATTCATGAACCTGTGAATTCAATCCAAAGGATTGATTTTTTTTTAAGACTTTTTCAACCCTTAAGTGTCCACACAGAACCAAGCAAAATGATCTCAAGTTTAAAATTAGCTCAAGTCTTTCTCTATTCTTAGACATGGTTAAAAAATAGTCTTCCAGTAGAGCTATTTTCCTCCGGTCATAAAGCTCTTATTATGGCTCTCAAAGATTGTACACATAGGCCACGTACACACTGCAAAGTTTTGGGAGTGACGACCACATTTACAATTATAAAGTTACATTTTACAAAAACAAACCTGTTGAACATGAAATTAAATAAAACATATCAGCTAAAAGGGGCCCTTTTGCAGTATAGGTGAACATATAACGTTAGGTTGTTAAACATTTCATGAAATTGAAAATCTTTATCCACTCCTTTATAGTCTCTTAGTCCACATTGCATTGATCCAATATACATTTATCCACTTAAAGTGTCTTTCTAGAAAACAAAATATTTTCTTACAACCTTACGTGAATTCTTCTGATACATCATTAAAAGCAATTGCAGCAGGGTAACAGGTGCATTAGAGCTAACATTAGCACCAAGCTAAGACTTTTTATAAAATTAATGGTAAGCTTTTACTCAAATCTCACTTCAAACCAGCATCAAGTGTTTGTAATAACTTATTTGTAGTTTTTTATACTAAGCTACCAGCTTGGCATTTCTCATGTAAACATTCTTTATTGTTAAGAAAACACCCCAAATCTCATTAAAATAACATACAAACCATATACTGTTGTAATTGTGTGTTAAATATAGGGTCCTATTAAATCTGTTTTATTTTTTCCCAAATTCCGTTCTAATTTTTCTAGAATCCTTTTTAATGGTTAAATTACATTTTATTAATCAAAAAGCATGTCTAATTAATTAAAATCATGGAACTTATACAATGTCACATCAGTTTATTAAAAGTTTGACAAAAAATTACATGTTTAGGGCCCTATGAAATCTTTTATTTTCTTTCACCATATGTTTTATTGTTACCAAATTCGGTGTTGTAGCATGTCTAATTATTTGAATGCATAAAAACAACTTAATTTATTCACATTTATTCTTAAAATAAGCCTCATGAAATGTTTTCTTTTTCATCAGAAATTCTGTGTTGTGTATCTGGTTATCGAATGAAGGCATAAAACATTAATTTAATTTATCTTTAAATTATTGAAAATTAAACTTTATTTTTTTGGCAAACAAAGGGGATTTACTATTAAAATTAAAACATGGAATACATGTTGTGTGATCATTCCTTAAAAAATAAAGTTTTAATAATTTTAGTTGTAGTAGTAGTATGTACATTCTGCTGAACAAAAGTAATACATTTCTGCTGCAATGTATTCAAGTTAAACCGGACTTTTATTTTGACGGGTTACCGTGAATACCTTTATATTTCTGTGTGTATATCATATGACGCTAGTTTTACTCAAATGAAATGGTAAAAATACTCATGAAGTGACTCTCAGAGCAGTTCTGGAGATGTTGTTTGTGTATTTATGTCCTCATTTAGTGAGATGACAGATGCTGAAATCACCGCGAGCATCGCGCGCTTCAGTGTGTGTGTAGTAAACGAAACCGCTTTAAATGAGTTAATGCTCATCAGATCGTGTAAATCAGTGGAAAATTAATAGAAATGAATTATTGTCCAGCCCTAATCTGGGGTAGCATTCAGTTGCTGCTGTGTTCACATTGCACGATAGATCGGCGACAGGAGGTTACACACTGCATGACTTTACAATAGGAAGAATCGCCGACAACTCTGTCTGGTCCGCAAACTACGTTTCACAACCAAATGCACGCGAGCAGGGTTTTTCCTGGCTTAAAATGAGGCGGAGGTGGTACCATCCTGATCATGTGCACACAATGTACCCACCCTTCAACTGGCTGAAAACAAACACTTTTTACACACAACGTATTTTAGGTGCTATAATAATTATATGTTTGAAGAAAATGACAATTATAAAGTTACATTTTACAAAAACAAACCTGTTGAACATGAAATTAAATAAAACATACCAGCTAAAAGGGGCCCTTTTGTAGTATAGGTGAACATATAACATTAGGTTGTTAAACATTTAATGAAATTGAAAATCTGTATCCACTCCTTATGGTCTCCTGGTCCACATTGCATTGATCCAATATACATTTATCCACTTAAAGTGTCTTTCTAGAAAACAAAATATTTTCTTACAACCTTACGTGAATTCTTCTGATACATCATTAAAAGCAATTGCAGCAGGGTAACAGGTGCATATAATATATAATATATAATATAATAATAATCAGTGATGCTTGCACGTGACTGCCTGCCTGAGTTTTGTCAACAACCAGAGGCGGCACAAAATTTGGCGGAGACAGCCGCCTCATAATTCTCTATGCAGGAAAAACCCTGGTGAGAAGTGATAAGGAAATAACGCAAGATCAAGCTGATATTGTGGTCTATAAGTCCTCCCCGAACAAATAATAACAAAGATGTTCAAAATCGCAGGCGATTCATTGCCGATTATGGACACGATTTTGCATAGCTTGTCAGTGATCTACGGCTCTGTGTAGTAAATGCCGCTCCATCTGAATGCACGTGCTGGAGATTTACTACTAATCACAGAACCAGCTTTACTGATGAGATGCGCATGAAAATCACATTCGATTATTTGCACAGCCCTAATTGACAGGCGTCGGCGATTCTCTCAGATCGCGTCTTTGATAATTCACACTGCGCGATTGTCACTCGCGTGAACGAGCACCGATTTGTCTTCGATTTCGGGCATTTGTCGGCGATTTCGCAAAACCTGTCGGCAAGTGAAAATCAGGGCATTTTTGGCTTATGTAATTTTTTTTTTTTATACTGTATGAGTTTGTTCTTTATAGACATACAGTATTAATTTTATTTGTACAGATCTTAAAAATTTGATTTTAAAACGTCTGCTGGTTTAAAATTTAAACAGCCAGTCAGATGGTGGATTTCATTTATTTTTATTACATTAGATGTAAAACAAATCAAGGTTTCATGCATGCAAAAGAGTGTTTTCTCATAGCTGGCCTGGTGGATGAATTGTTTTCGTGAATGCAGCAGCCCGTTGGAGGTCTTGGTACAGAGGCCCCTTTGGCATATTGTAGTGCTGTTAATCTGGGGATATGGACAAAACCCTCTAAATTGAAAAAGTGAAAAAAGACACCCACCCTCGTGTAACGAGATGGCTTCACAGAGTTTTGCGTGTGGCACCATTGCCGAAGCCGATATAATGGCTCTCTGCGTTTGTGAAGTGGAGAAGAGAGATTTGTTGGGCAGTAACTTTCCCACTGAAGGTGAGGGATGTTTTTGTGTGGGCCTGTAGTTGGGTAGCATTTCCTGGGGTGTGGATTTACAGCCGCAGTTCAGCAGATTGGTCATGGGGATGTGCCAGTTGGCCCATGAAATCCTAGCAAAGTACAGGGCCATCATTAGTGCTGGATGAAGAGCGTGTTTTTTGGGGGTACACGTCAGATGAAGGCCTCTCGATAGAGGTTATTTTGATTTGGCTGGATGAAATATGTAACTGAACTGAATTCGAACATAAAAAATGTTACTTATCGGTTTAGTGTGCTGTGTTTGTTTACCTTAACATGCTAATGGGACACTCCAGTCTTTGCTAATTTCCTGTACTTCAAAGAATGCTCTTTCTGTTCTCGTAAAAGAGAAGTGGTATGGTGTGAGGAATGCTGACAGGCACAACGGCAAACCCAGAGCCGCTTTCTCACCGGTGAATCACAACAGAGCGTCGCTACGCTCGTCTGCCGCTTTGGGCAAAGCGCAGCTAAGGCAGGTCGAGACGTGCCTATTGATTACCTGTTGTTAGCAACAGAGGAAATGCCAGCAGCTGTGCGTAAAAGCTTTGATGTGTGTGATTACATTGTGTCAAGTGGCTAATTTTCTAGGAAACATGAAGTTATTGGTTTGGCTGGATGAAGTATGTAACTGAACTGAATCTGAGCATAAAAAAATTTAGAGTGCTGATTTTGGTGTGTTTATTTACCCAAAATGTGAATGGGACACTCCAGTCTTTGCTAATTTCCTGCACTTTAAAGAATAGTCTTTCTGTTCCTGTAAAAGAGAAGTGGTATGGTGTGAGGAATGCTGACAGGCACAACGGCAAACCCAGAGCCGCTTTCTCACCGGTGAATCACAACAGAGCGTCGCTAAGCTCGTCTGCCGCTTTGGGCAAAGCGCAGCTAAGGCAGGTCGAGACGTGCCTATTGATTACCTGTTGTTAGCAACAGAGGAAATGCCAGCAGCTGTGCGTAAAAGCTTTGATGTGTGTGATTACATTGTGTCAAGTGGCTAATTTTCTAGGAAACATTTGGAACATATGCTGGAACAAAAAACGTACAACCTATTTTCTCAGGAAAAGAGTGATGTTTTCATTCCTGGCAGTAGCAGCCTTGTAACCTGTAGCCTACATAACATGTAGCTGATGTTTAATTGACTAGCACAAAATAGCATTACTAGTGTGAAAATAGTTAATGATAGGATTGGGAAATTGAACACATTAATTTCTGCATTTAATGTGGACAGTTTAACGCCTTATCTGCATTTTCTGTTGCTAGCATTAAAAATGGCATTAAACAAATGTTATTTAAATTATTATTTATTATTATTTGAATAATAATTTTAACTATTTATTTTTAATATTATCTACAATATTATTATTTTTGTTATGTTGATTCCATATCAATTTGGGGAATACATGTGCAAATATATTTATTACAGGTTTTAATGTTAGGTGCGATTATTACAGAAAATGTGTGATTTAGTTGCTTCTTTCTATGACAAAATTCAAAAAATTTGCTCAGATATTTGATTTCAATGCTGCTTCTGTTGCTACAGTTTACAAAAATACATGTAATGAAATATTAATTAAATTATTATATATTATTTTATTAATAAATTGCTCACAATTAATATTTAAATGATTTTATAATATTGTTCATATTTATTCAGATAATAAATAATAATAATGAATGTTTTTTAATATAAACTTCAATATTATACTTTCCTTTATGTTGAATTTATCTTAATTTGGTAATTAAGTATGTACTGTAAATATGTTTATAATCAGAAAAGCAGTTATATCAGTTCAATAGAGACTGATTGATTATAATGATTTGAAGACATAAACATGGCTTGGATTTCATTGCAGTTCAGAGAGACCTTAAGCAAAGTCAGATGAGTCCTGTGATCAGTGTGTCATTAATTTGATGGATTTTCAAGTCTGTAATTCAATAACATCCTGTTACAATTTGTACCTGTGAGCTAAGGACATATTGTTAACAACTTTAATTTGTCAATTTAACTTGCTGAGATCTAAAAAATGTGTCAGACCAGTCAGCGACATGTGTGTGTGTTCATGAGAAACTGTGTTGACTTTTTTGCCGATGGGACTGAGATGTGGGATAGGGGCCGTTAGCAGTCTTCATTCTCACACTGCAGTGTGAGGCTTGTTAGCATTTGGGTGAGATTATGTTAGCCGGCTCTGATCAGAGACAGCGGGGCGGGCGAAGAGTACAAGTGAAACATGAAGAGACTGAGCGTGAAGCGTGGCTGGGCCAAAACGCAGGCCGAGTGTTGGAGGGATGGCGACTCGCTGCTGGAGCTCCCGGAGTGAAATAGACCCAGGATGGAGGGCCTTCAGCAGGGGGCTCGTCCCGAACAATACGTGTGTGCCTCTCTGGCGGTATCCCCACCGAAACAATGCCCCTCAGTTCCCCCTGAGCAGTTTTCATGCATACTTTTTAAAATCCCATTGTTTTGACATCACTGAAGTGTTTGGGGGCCCAGATGATGCATTATTCATAACAGAGTGAGAGCGGGTTTGGAGAACACCGGTTGCTACGCTGGCATGAAGACGTCCCGGGACCCCAATCAGCTCTGACACATGACATAGTCCCCTGTGTGGTGGGCCCCCATTGGGCGGACGCAACATTCCATCAGTCTTTTGGGGGGTGGATCAGTCCCTGTCATTGAAGCGGGCCTGTCCTGCATGTCAAGCCACACTTTGATAAATCAAACATCTTTGAATACCAAAAGCGCTTTGGTTGTGCTTCTCAGACTGGGCTGAAAAACATCATCATTAAAAAAAAGCTTAATCAGAGCAGGCATTTTGGTCTGTGACCTGCTGCTTGACCCCTCACCAGTAATTAGGAGGGCAGTGAGGGGAAGACCTGAGCTGGGGTGGGGGCTTCTGATGGAGGCCTTATGTCTGAGGGACACTTCAAAGTCAGAGAGGAGAGAGGACACTCTTGAGTATCCCTGGGGCTAGAGCCTCCTCTCCTCTTACCGCACTGGAATCTTCTAATCCTGACGGGTCAAAGTAAAGACGTGCACCTGGTCACCCAGGTAGAGGAGGGAGGTCATTGTGTTGTTGTGATAATGAAGGATCTTTTAGTGACCTTAATACATGACTTTAAGATTTGGCTTTTGTGAATACTGGTCTCTTGCCCTAAATCACAAGATAAAGGCCTGGATGGAATAGATTTTTAGTTCCACTCACATTAACTCCCAGAAAAAAAAAAAGTGTTCTATTTTGTCCCGCTTCCTCCCACAAAAGTCCACAGATAGATGTCTATACAAATATATGTATATTCTGTCTCGTTCTGGTGCCATAGACATTTTTTTTTCAATTTTTGTTCCTCTTCAAACTTCACCTTGCTGCATTTGTTGCAGCAGGCAATAGAAAGGTGCTTACCCCGTTGCCACGTTCAATCAAAAAATATCCAGCATTTCATCTGTAAAGCAGTTATTTCTGTTGCTGAATCGACAAATAACACAAATATTTTATTTGTATACAAATAAACAAGTTTTATTTTATTTTTTAATATTTATACTTTGGGTTATATAGTTTGTTCAGATTAATTATGTCCCTTTTCATTTAATCTATTCGTAAACATTGGCACGTGCAAACAAAGAGCGTTCAGTGCGCCGGCGTCCAGATGCGGGTTAACAGGTTAAAGAGACAGTTCATCCAAAAATGACAATTCTGTCATCAATTACTCACCCTCATGTCACTCCAAACCCGAGACCTTTGTTCATCTTCGGAACACAAATTAAGATATTTTTGATGAAATCTGACTGCAGTACTCTCATGAATGGTTGCGGAGACTGACCAGAAGAGAAGAAATTTTTGAATAAAGTCATAATTTTTGTTTTCTTTGCACACAAAATGTATTCTCGTAGCTTCATAAAATTAAGGTTAAAGGTGCAGTAGGAGATCTTGGAAAATGCTAATTTTAGTCTGATAGCACTGAAAGCGAACGACCCACCCTCCCTGCAAACGTCGTCCAAAGCCACGCCCCCTGAATGCATATACACTCACAGACCAGAATACCAGAGACAACATTACTACAATAGGCTACATCAGCGGTTCCCAATTCCAGTCCTCGCACATTAGAAAAAAACACCTTTTTTACCCTGTCAAAAACAGCTCTTTTCAGATTTGTAGCATTTTCCTTTAAATGTTAATGCGCTCTGCTGACCCCGCCCATCTCTTCTGAGCTGCTCTCAGAGAGACTGTTTACTTTAGCCGCATTCATCGTGAAACTTGCTAATGTTCATGCACGTAGCTCACTTCTAACGAGCTAGTTATCTGAATCGGTTGTGTTAACTAAGCGAGACATGCAAAATATGCAGAGCGAGGGGCGTGAGGACTGGAATTGGGAACCGCTGGGCTACATCATGTGTCATTCACCGGTGAGAAAACTTTAAAGGGGTCATAGGATGCCCATTTTCCACGTTCTGTGTGAACGGCTTGGTTTCAGTTTCGCCATAAACAACATAGTCGCCACACTGATGCTCTCGTTTTCCGTTATATATTGAATGAACAATGTAGCAGAGCCACATCTAGTGGGTTCAACTGGATAGGCTAACAAAAGCATTAAAATGCAATGACACTTACATTGCCGTCGCATTTCGTGCGCCACTGATAAGGCTGCCTGACGGCTGACGCAGATCTAAATTTCGAATGCAACGTTTTTGCATTCAAATGTGGATTTTTTTTTTTTTAAATTCGACGAATATTTGAAATTAGAATTTTTTTTTTGACAGCCCTACCAGGAAGGAAGATCGGGTTGTTGATGTTTGTCTGCCATTGTCGCTCTGTCTGCACAGCGTGCGTGAACACGCTGATGACGTATCCTGTCTGTGCGAACAGGGTGCGCAGAGGTATGCTAATACATACGTTGACAGACAGGTAGGAAAGCCAATTATTCAACCAGCTTAACAAAAAATGTTTCTGAAGACAATCACCTATTGCACCTTTAAACCACTGATGTCACATGGACCATTTCAACAATGTCCTTACTACCTTTCTGGGCCTTGACTGTGGTACATTTAGTCATTTTACATTTAGGGTGCTTCCACACTTGGTTCGCTTGCCTGGTCCGAACCCGAGTTTGATTGCTCCCCCTGCCCCCGCTGGACTGCGTTCACATTATTTTATTTGGGTCCGAACCGCGGTTCGTTTGCATCATCAAGCCAGCAGCTGTTTACCCTGTTGCTTAGTAACGACGGCGGCAAATGCATAACATTGCTCTCTGCACTTTTATATATTTACGTTTTTGAACCGTTCGTTTTGTTTACAAAGCTGCGGTACATAACGGCACTTACATCTGTCTTACGAATGTACTGCAAATGCTCTAAAGAACGCTGAAGGCTCTCTGTTTGCAGCGTGTCAGTCACGCTCGTCAGGAAAGTGAGTGAAACACACACACAAACACACATTTTTATCAAGTAATACGTCATTAATAGCGGTTCACTGCCGCGATTTGGTACGATTGCGTTCACATTAGCAGCGAACCGTACCGGAGTTCACATGAACCATACCCCAGACCACCCTTTTTAAGCGGACTCGGGTACGGTTCGCGGGTGCGCACCCGAGTTCGGAAGACAGCGTTCACATCATCCAAACGAACCGAACTCTGACGTAAATCGAACCTGGGTGCGCACCAAACGTGCTAGTGTGAAAGCACCCTTAGTCATTTTGCAGATGCTTTTATCCAAAGCGACTTACAACTGGGTAATACATAAAGCGATATCGGTATCGGGCGAGTACTGGAAAAAGTGGTATCTGTGCATCCCTAGAATAAATAAAGAGAAAGACAAAGTTTTTTAAAGTTCAGGCACCGGAACCGTTTTAAAAGTTTCGATTTGGCACCGGTATCGAAAAAAAACCAAACGATACCCAACCCTAATCATTATATGACTTGATGTAAAAACAGAAGTCTTAATGCCACAGGCTGGGCGGTTTCATGGAACATGCACAAGGATTCATGGAATTGAGGAGAGATAACGGAGATTCACGGCAGAGGTGATGAGGCAATAAACAGCCCATCACTAATCATTTTGGCGCCACACTGAGGTTCATGACTTTGTTTCCCTGACATCGTTACTCATGTGTGTTTTTCAAAGTGTTTTCACACTGAGGGGAATTAAGGGCGGTAAATACAGAATGATAAACTGAAGATGCTTAACTGTCAACAGTGTGTGCTTCCTACTTTTTTCTTCCTTTTTCATAGTGGGATAAGTGATCCTCTGTCTCTGCCGCCAAACACACACATACCTTCCACATTGTAACTGTGCACTCATAAAGCTTCTGTCTCATCCTTGTGGCATGATGTACATCTGCACAGAGAGGATAAAAAACAGATGCTCCTGCTATCAAAACTCTTCGAAGCCTTCACAACATTCAGTTAGATATGAAGTCATCCGCTACACACAGCCAAACGACCGTCCACTTCATCCTAATGCAAACAAGAGAGATTGTGGGGTTCGCATGATGTAAACAAACATTTTTAATCCTGATATTTGTTTACATGGAGTCTAAATATTTATAGTTTGAAAAACATGCATAATAATATTTTGAAACTTGTTAAAAAATGTATTGATATTTGAAACTTTTTTGGTTATTTGAAAGCTAGGTGTTTGTTTGAATGCCAAATTATTAACCTTTTTCAGACTGAGCAAATTTTGTGTGAATAGTAGTGCTGTCAAACAATTAATCGTGATTAATCGCATCCAAAATTAAAGTTTTTGTTCTAAAATGTTGTGTTGCAAAAATGAGTTCACCCTCCTGAAAGTTACTAAATAAAACAAAAATATATATATAATTCTGGTGTAAGGTTAAGGCAAGTATTGATCAACAGGTAAGTATGTTGAACCAAAACTGTTAAAGGTAAGTAATTTCTTGATAATTAAATGTTATATGGCCCACTGAATCATACTCAGACTTAATGCTGACAACAATGAAACCACTTGAGAGAGAACTGTCAGGAGATTTATTTCTTAGCATAAAAGAGGACAATGGTACAAGAGGAATACCAAACTATTGTTTTAAGTGTGAAGATATAGCCAAAGTAACACAGAAATTCAAAAACAATGGTCTTGTGAAAAGGCCCCTGAAATAATTAGGTCTTCACTTTAAGCTTTCATTTAGTGATGAGTGAGTTTTCTAGAAAAAGAGCAGGAAGAAACACTGTGAAAGTGTCTCAGAGCCGGCAAAAGCTGTGAAAAGAGTGACACTTTATCTCACAGAGTAAGATGCAGCATGCAGAAGTGACATGCATGGTTGTTTATCCACACCAGAACTAGCGACTGTAGCCAAAGCACAATAAACTCATTTAGCTTTTTTCAAGGCCCATATTTATAAAATATAGACTTCTGGGAATCCATACTCTGGTCTCATGAGACCCTTCAGTGGACATGTATTTCACTCAATCTTAACACTCTTGAGCAGCTGTGGGGGATTCTGTAGAGACGAGCTGAGCAACACTCCCCATTAAAGACCAGGGCATTTAAGGAGGTCGTCCTCCAGGAGTTAAACAGCACTCTTATACACTCAGTGCCAAGAAGTGTCAGAGCAGTGTACTTAGAGTTATGGAGGACATATTAAGCTCTAGAATATTACACTTATATTACATATATATATATAAATATTACACTGGTTGAATTAAATCTAGGTTGTACTCAATTCTGCAATCCTTCATTTAAACAAAAATTGGCTTTTATTGGTTTTTATTAAGAATATGTTTAATACATTTCAATTTTGCCATCTTTCTATGAATTATATTAGTGATCATTAAGAAAATACATCTTTTATATTTAATCAGAGGGGGTGTATACTCATTTATGCTGTGCATTGTATTTATCTGTATGTATATATTCTGTGGAAGGCGTAGGACCAAGAAATGTTCGTCCAATCAAAACGCTCGGTCCGAGCGTTTTAATTGGCTTTCCTACCTGCCTGTCAACGTATGTATTAGCATTAGGGCTGGGTTTTGACAAATTTCACAATTCGATTCGATTCTCATTCACAAGCTTGCGATTCGATTCGATTACCAATTCGATTCAATATCGATTATTTTGGATACATATCAGGTACAGTACATGCCAAATTTTCTCAAGGAAAATAAAATCTCTCAACTAATGCTGTAAAATATAGCCTACATGAGAGTCAGTTGGTACTGCATTATAACATTGAAGGTTAAAATTGACTGATTTGTGCTGTACAACTGCTTAAATTGCAATTAATGAAGTTTTTATAATAATTAAGTTACAATTACTTCAGTTATTTTTTTAAATATACACATTTAAATAGTGGCTGTCATAAAAACGTGGACGGATTTATTCAAACATAAATAAAACATTAAAGAATGGTAAAAAATTATAATGATATATATGGTGCATATATTTAGCAAAATGCTCTCTACAGTTTATTTTTCTGGCTGACTATCGAGTTTATGTTTACTAGATATGCCTTCTGAGGTAAATGTGACGTTACGTGACATTGTTTACAAGACGTTATATTGACGTCTTTGCGCGGCTGAAACACTGATTGAACGATTACATGAGACAGGATACAGATTGTAAAGTTGTACTCATTCTTTTAACTTACCTTCGGATGTTTAGTCATGATTATTTTGTGCTGAA